>NC_053492.1:465904099-465989099 GCF_905171775.1 Rana temporaria | reverse complement strand
TGCTAATTGTATATTTAGCAATAGTATATTATTAGTATTAAAGAGTTTCAAAGGGTAGTATAGACAAAGGGCCAGATTCACAGAAAAAGTACGCCGGAGTATCTGCTGATACTCCGGCGTACTTTCAAATTTGCCGCGTCGTATCTTAATTTGTAATTCCTAAACAAGATACAATGGCATTTGGCTAAGATCCGACAGGCATACGGCTTCGTACGCCTTCGGATCTTAGGATCCAATACTTCGGCCGCCGCTGGGTGGAGTTTGCGTCGTTTTCCAGCGTCGGGTATGCAAATTAGCTGTTTACGGCGATCCACGAAGGTACGCGCGTTCGTCGCATTCTCTTACGTCGTTTTTTCCCATCGTAAAGTTAAGTGTGCTATTTAGATGGTGTAAAATTACACCATCCTTGTTAAAGTATGGCCGTCGTTCCCGCATCGAATTAAATTTTTTTTTTTTTGCGTAAGACGTAGGGAAATACGAAAGTATGGTACGCACGTCGCCATTCAAAAAACATGTCGGGGCGCCGTAATTTTGCGCAAAGAACGGCAGGAAATTTCCAAACGGAGCGCAGAATGTTCGGCGCGGGAACGCGCCTAATTTAAATGGTACACGCCCCATTTGAATTAGGCGGGCTTGCGCCAGACGGCTTTACGCTACGCCGCTGAAAGTTTACACGCAAGTGCTTTGTGAATCAAGCACTTACGCTGGAAACTTGCGGCGGCGTAACGTAAACGGGAAACGATACGCGGCCGCAAATGTACTCTGGCCCAATATTTTTTAATGACTTTAAAAATTATATGAATAAATGTAAATTGGTATATTATTGATAGCAATATTACTAATAATATATTGATAATATAAAACAAAGGTTGATCGGGACTGTAAAAATAGTACCATTAAGAGAATATTATGGTATATTATTTATGGTATGTTAGAAATAAATAATTATATTATTCAGTACTAATAAATATATACATTTTACTAATAGTGTAAAATATTATTATAAGATAAGGGTTATAGTAATAGTATTATTAATACAATACGACTACTACTACTACTACTACTACTACTAATAAAATATATTATTAAAAAAATAATTATATTAATACGTATTCATGGGCATATTAATGAGAGTAATATTAGCAATAGTACACTAAGGGCCAGATTCATAGAGAAATACGTTGCGCAGCGGTAACGTATCCCATTTGCGTTACACCGCCGCTGGTTTACAGCGTAAGTGCCTGATTCACAAAGCACTTACCTGTAAACTTGCGGCAGTGTAACGTAAATCCGTTCGGCCCAAGCCCGCCTAATTCAAATGGGGCGGGCACCATTTAAATTAGGCGTGTTCCCGCGCCGAGCGTACTGCGCATGCTCCGTCCGTCAAATTACCCGACGTGCATTGCGCTAAATGACGTCGTAAGGATGTCATTGGTTTCGACGTTAACGTAAATGGCGTCCATCGCCATTCACGGACGACTTACGCAAACGATGTGAAATTTCGACGCGGGAACGACGGCCATACTTAACATTGCTTAGACCACCTAGGAGGCAGCCTTAACTTTACGACGCGTATCGCTACGGAAACAACGTAAATTTAGATCGACGGGCAAAGCGGACGTTCGTGAATCGCCGTAACTAGTCATTTGCATATTCTACGCCGACCGCAATGGAATCGCCACCTAGCGGCCGGCCTAGAATTGCAGCCTAAGATCCGACGGTGTAACACAGTTACACCTGTCGGATCTTAGGCATATCTATGCGTAACCTGATTCTATGAATCAGTCGCATAGATACGACAATCGTATCTCAGAGATACGACGGCGTATCAGGAGATACGCCGTCGTATCTCTTTTGTGAATCTGGCCCTAATAGTGTAAAGCAATGAGGGTGTTAACAAAAAAAAAGTTGTGTAGACCAATAAAATGTTAGTCCTAATAGTATATTAGTAATTAATAGTGATATTAATAAGTATTAATGAGTATCTTGATAAAAGTAATATTAGCAATAGAATATTAATTGTATACAATAATATCAAAAGCTGATAAAGCTATAATAATGATAATAATAATAATAATAATAACAAAAATAATACTAATAATAATAATAATATGTTTGCAATTAATAATTGTATTAATAAGTATTCATGAACATAATAATATTAGTAACATTTGTAATATTATATTAAAAGTATTAAAGAATATTAAAGGAAAATGAGGACTATAAAGACTTTGGGCCAGATTCACCAAAGAGATACGACGCCGTTTCTCCTGATACACCGTCGTATCTCTGTTTCTATCTATGCGCCTGATTCATAGAATCAGTTACGCATAGATATCCATAAGATCCGACAAGGGTTATTTTTTTTACACTGTCGGATCTTAGGATGCAATACTGCGGCCGCTGCTGGGTGGAGTTCGCGTCGTAAACCAGCGTCGGGTATGCAAATTAGCAGTTACGGCGGATCCCCGACGGATTTTCGCGTTCGCTACGTCGTCCGTAGTCAAGTTTTCCGTCGCAATTTTAGTCGTTATTTGACCTGCCCTAACTTTAGTCAGCAATCGTATTGCTGTCTAAAGTATGGGCGTCGTTCCCGCGTCGGAATTTAAAATTTAACGTCGTTTGCGTAACACGTCCGGGAATACGGAAGTACGCTATGCGCGTCGCCGTTCGAAAAAATTACGTCACGGCGCGCAAAGCATGGCGGGAGTTAGGAAACGGAGCATGCGCAGTAGGTCCGGTGCGGGAGCGTGCCTAATTTAAATGGCACACGCCCATTTGAATTGGCCCGCCCTGCGCCGGAGGCCGCCGGCGTAGTTTTCATCGCAAGTGCTTTGTGAATCAGGCACTTGCGATGAAAACTTGCGGCGGTGTAACGTATCTACGATACGTTACGCCGCCGCAATTCTATGTGAATCTGGCCCATAATTAACAGTATATCATATTATAGTAATAAAAGTATATAAAAAGTATTATTTTTATTAGCAAGTATTAATAAGTACACTAATAATAGAATATTAATAGTATAAAATGATATTATTGGGTGATAAGGATTGCAGTGCAGAGGAATCTGGGAGGGATAGGGAGGGATCTGTATTATAAATAGGGATATATCCAGGGAGGGACACATATTTTATAAACAATCCCTATTCTCATCTGTGCAAAAAA
Source organism: Rana temporaria (assembly GCF_905171775.1). Classification (NCBI taxonomy): domain Eukaryota; kingdom Metazoa; phylum Chordata; class Amphibia; order Anura; family Ranidae; genus Rana; species Rana temporaria. Next base: position 465,985,931 of record NC_053492.1, on the reverse strand, counting down.
AAAAAATTGTGCGCATTCACAGAGCCAACACAATTGCGGGTTTTCTGTAGGTGTTCTGTAGTGCCATTCATTCCTATGGTGGCCCTAAACACTTCGGGCCAGATTCAGGTAGAATCGCCGCATCTCTGCAGCGGCATAACGTATCTCATTTACGTTATGCCGCCGCAAGTTTTACGGGCAAGTGCTTGATTCACAAAGCACTTGCCTGTAAAAGTTGCAGCGGCGTAAGGTAAATCCTCCGGCGCAAGCCCGCCTAATTCAAATGATCCAGGTAGGGGGCGTGGATCATTTAAATTAGGCGCGTTCCCGCGCCGTCCCTAAAATTTCCCGACGTGCATTGCGCTAAATGACATCGCAAGGACGTCATTGGTTTCGACGTTAACGTAAATGGCGTCCAGCGCCATTAACGGACGACTTACGCAAACTACGTTAAATTTTCAAATTTTGACGCGGGAACGACGGCCATACTTAACATTGGCTACACCACCTAGGGGGCAGCTTTATCTTTACGCCGCGTATCTCTTACGGAAACAGCGTAAATTTACTGCGACAGGCAAGCGTACGTTCGTGAATCGGCGTAACGACTCATTTGCATATTCTACGCCGACCGCAATGGAATCGCCACCTAGCGGCCGGCCTAGAATTGCAGCCTAAGATCCGACGGTGTAAGTCACTTACATCTGTCGGATCTTAGGCCCCGTACACACGTCCGAGAAACTCGACGGGCAAAACATATCGTCGAGTTCCTTGTGAAGCCGCCGAGGGTCTCGGCGAGCCAACTTTTCCCATTGACTAACAAGGAAATAGAGAACATGTTCTCTATTTGGCCCGACGAGATCCTCGTCGGTTTCCTTGGCGAAAAGTGTACACACGACCGGTTTTCTCGGCAGAATACGGCACCGATCGAGTTTCTGGCTGAATTCTGCCGAGAAAACCGGTCGTGTGTACTGGGCCTTAGGGGGATCTATGCGTAACCTGATTCTATGAATCAGGAGCATAGATACGACCGTCGGAACTCAGAGATACGACGGCGTATCAGGAGATACGCCGTCGTATCTCTTTCTGAATCCGGCCCTTCAATTTTATTATGTGATCAATTTGCAATTCGATCAAAACAATCAAATCAGCAAACAATCAAATAGTCATAACTTCCCTTCCAATCAATTTAGATGAAATCCAATCAAACTGAGTCAACTGGCCATGGCAGAACATTATTGATCACATTGAACTGATGGGCAGCACTAAGATGGCTTGGTCATGGAATTGATCAGATTGCAGAATGTGATTGATAACTTTTACAATCGTATCTTCCAACTATTGATCCGAATCTTTTCCCCCATGTGTCCCATAGCGATCGTTTTAGGTTCTCAGCTATGGATCAAATCTTCCAACATGTGTACCGCCACCATTATGGTGACCACCACACACAATACCGTCATACAATCCTTCAAAGAGTTGGGCAATAAGATTGCAGTTGAGCGAATATCTGTTTCAAATAGTTTATTGAATTTTATAATTATCAACAAAACTCCATTAACAGAACATGTACAATAATATAATAGAAAAGGGCGTAATCATTAAGGAAAGTAACTCTTATAAATGTCAATGAAAATACATAACCTAGCGGATTGTAGGATAAGATTATGTAACATGAAGTGTCATAATCATAGCTTCATGGCAGCTATTTAACGACAAGTAATTGAGAAATGCAGTTGAGCGAATATCAAAAGGGACCGGATTGGAACCTCCATTCTTCTCTATGGAGCGGAGGGGAAGTTTACACCCGCCGACATCCAATACGATCCGCTAAAAACAGACCGATGGAGATCCATTCTCCTTCTGTCAAGCGGATCGGATGGCAGTCAGGTGTAAACGGACAAGGGCCCGTTTATATCTGACCACCCATAGAGGAGAGCAGGCTGTGCAAGTGTCCATGTCCGTGTCCATGTCCGTGTCCGTGTCCATGTCCGTGTCCATGTCCGTGTCCGTGTCTGTGTACATGTCCGTGTCTGTGTCCATGTCCGTGTCCGTGTCCTTGTCCATGTCCGTGTCCGTGTCCATGTCCGTGTCCATGTCCGTGTCCGTGTCTGTGTACATGTCCGTGTCTGTGTCCATGTCCGTGTCCGTGTCCTTGTCCATGTCCGTGTCCTTGTCCGTGTCTGTGTCCATGTCCGTGTCTGTGTCCATGTCCGTGTCCATGTCCGTGTCCTTGTCCATGTCCGTGTCTGTGTCCATGTCCGTGTCCTTGTCCATGTCCGTGTCCTTGTCCGTGTCTGTGTCCATGTCCATGTCCGTGTCTGTGTCCATGTCCGTGTCCATGTCCGTGTCCTTGTCCATGTCCGTGTCTGTGTCCATGTCCGTGTCTGTGTACATGTCCACTCTACAAAAGCACCTGACAAATCCCCTGCTGAGCATGGGATCGCAGGCGGAGTCCGGCCCTTACTGGATAAGAATACGATCAGAAGATTGATAAGGTTGTTCGATGTGCTTTAAGGGGAGAGACATTGGGATTGATTTACTAAAACTGGAGAGTGCAAAATCTGGAGCAATCGGCTTCCAGGTTTTATTGTCAAAGCCTAATAGAACAAGCTGAAGTTAGAAGCTGATTGGCTGCCATGCACGGCTGCACCAGATTTTGCACTCTCTAGTTTTAGTAAATCAACCCCACAATGTCAAAATTCTACTAAACGCAGAAGCAGTGGCGGCCCATCCATTAGAGCGCATGGGCGCCACCCCCCCCCCCCATTTGCGGGTCCAGCCCGCTAATCTACATTCATGGTGCCAGATGCATGGATTCCAATGGAGTGGGTGTTTTTTTTTAAGCACATGATTAGAGCCAGAGGCTCTAATAGGCTTTAAAAAAGGGTGGGCTCGGGGCGCAGAGCAATGCGTCTGAAGACGACCCAGTTGTGTCACAATAGCAAAAAAATATTCGCTATTCTCACACTGATCCTTCTCCTGGCCAGTCAGGAAGTGGGTCCTGAGACCCGTCACCCGATTAGCTGAAAGGACAGGCGATCCTATTGGATGCCTAGGAGTAGGATGGAGGAGACGCATGTCAGAAATCACTTTGATACAGAGGAGGAGGAGATGCCAGTGGCAGTGCGTCGATAGTGGGCGCAGGAGCGCCGCCTCTCTCCCTCTCTCCCCTGCACCGCCACTGAAACAATACATAGATTCGTGCATTGCATGAATCTATGTATTGTCGCCGCTGCCACCCACTATTCATATGGCCGGCCCCCTGGTGAGCGCCGGCCATCTGAATAACAGCAGTTGGTTTGTTTTTGGAAGTGTCTATCAGAGCCAGCTGTCACAGTGGCGACAATTGATGGCACACTGGTGACAATTGATGGCATGGCACAGTGGCGACAATTGATGGGCACAGTGGCTGCGTTTGATGGGTACAGTGGCTGCAATTGATGGGCACAGTGGTGGCAATTGATGGGCACAGTAGCTGCGTTTGATGGGCACAGTGAGGCTGCAATTGTTTTTTGTTTTTTCGTTTGTTTGCGCCCCCCCCAAAAATGTTGAGCACCATCCGCCACTGCGCAGCGCTGCCCGTCTGGAAACTAGATGGGGTAAGTACTGGGTTGGGGGGGGGTGGGTGACCCGACTGAGCGGTAGGGTAGAGGGGGGTGCCACCGGCCGAATGGGGGGGGTGGTTGTTTGCCACCCCCCAAAAAAACACCAGCCGCCACTGCGCCGGAGGTAAGGGTTCATGCACACTGCTGCTCCGAAACTGACGTTTTTGGGACTTTGAGCATTTTTTTTGCCTAAGCCCCTGAACACCCCTAATATAAGTCCCCGTGTCCATGCGCACATAGGGGCAGATCCACAAAGAAATTACGCCGGCATATCTATTGATACGCCGCGTAATTTCAAAGTTCCCTCGTCGTATCTTTGTTTTGTATCCACAAAACAAGATACGACGGAATGAGAGATAGATCCAACAGGCGTACGTCTTAGTACGCCGTCGGATCGTAGGTGTATATTTACGCTGGCCGCTAGGTGGCGTTTCCGTCGAATTCCGCGTCGAGTATGCAAATTAGCTAGATACGGCGATCCACGAACGTCTGGCCGGCGCTTTTTTTTACGTTGTTTGCGTTCGGCTTTTTCCGGCGTATAGTTAAAGCTGCTATATGGTGGCGTACTCAATGTTAAGTATGGCCTCGTTCCCGCATCGAAATTTGAATTTTTTACGTTGTTTGTGTAAGTCGTTCGCGAATAGGGATTTGTGTACAATGATGTCACCGTCGTAAGCATTGGCTTGTTGCGGGTTAATTTCGAGCATGCGCACTGGGATACCCCCAATTACATGGGGTCAATAGGAATTACCATAAAACACGCCCCCATCTTATCCATTTCAATTGCGCGCCCTTACGCCGACACAGTTACACTACGCCGCCATAACTTACGGGGCAAATTCTTTGTGGATACGGAAAATACGCTGTAAGTAACGGCGGCGTAGTGTATCTGAGCTACGCTAATCCGGACTTACAGATGCGCCGAGGTACGTGGATCTGGGCCATAGGCTTTTACAGGAGTTTAGGAGCAGAGCAGCAGCGGTTAGAAGCAGTCAAGACTCCTTCTCCCGAATGTAGAAAAATCACGTTCATGAGGGCGGAGCTTTCCGGGATAAAAACCACCAAACGCACCTAAATGAGTCTAGATGCGCCTTAGTGAGCTCTTATTCATTTTACCCCTTACCCCCCCCCTCTCCCCTAATACTTACCTGAGTCTCAACTCGATCCAGAAATTTTGCACGAGAGCCTCGGCTATCCAGGATCTCCCCCCTCATTGGCTGAGACAGCAGCGGGAGCCAAGTCAAAGTCAATGAGCCAATGAGGAGATGGGGGGCAATGTCTGAATGGACACATAAAGCAGCGGCTTGGCTCGTGTGCCCCCAATGCAAGCTGCTGGCTGTGGGGGCACTTGGCCAAATGGGAGGGGCCTGGAGCGCCGGCAGGGATCCAAGAAGAGGAGGATAACATGTTTGTTATTTTTAAACAAAAAAAAAAAACACGACTAGAATAGCACTATAACCTCTTATGGTAATTTTTTTCCCCCCATCTCATACTTTCCAGCCTGAAGGAGAGATGTGAGGTCTTATTGACCCCCACAGATCTCTCCATAAAGAGGACCTGTCACAATATATTCCTATTACAAGGGATGTTTACATTCCTTGTAATAGGAATAAAAGTGATAAAAACAAGTGTAAAAAAAAGTAAAAAAAATAAAAAAATAAAACGCCCCTGTCCCCGGTAGCTCCTGTCCCCGGTTTTCGCGCTCAGAAGCGAATACGCATTTACGTCTCACCCACATATGTAAACGCCATTCAAACCCCACATGTGAGGTATCACCGCGTGCGTTCGGGCACGTGCAACAATTCTAGCACTAGACTTCCTCTGTAACTCGAGAATAGTTACCTGTACAAAAAATTTAAAGCGTCGCCTATGGAGATTTTTAAGTACCAAAGTTTAGCGCCATTCCATGAGTGTACGCAATTTTTAAAGCGAGACAAGTTAGGTATCTATTTTACTCGGCGTAACATCATCTTTCACATTATACAAAAAAATTGGGCATAGTTTACTGTTTTGTTATTTTTTAATTCATGAAACAGTTTTTTTTTTTTCAAAAAAAGGCATTTGAAAAATTATTGCTCAAATACTGTGCAAGATAAAAAGTTTCAATGGCCGCCATTTTATTCCCTAGGGTGTCTGCTAAAAAAAATATATAGGGCCAGATTCACATAGAAGTGCGGCGGCGTAACGTATGTCATTTACGTTACACCGCCGCAAGTTTTAAGCGCAAGTGCTTGATTCACAAAGCACTTGCCTGTAAACTTGCGGTGGCGTAGCGTAAATCCGTCCTGCGCAAGCCCGCCTAATTCAAATGGGGCATGTATCATTTAAATTAGGCGCGTTCCCGCGCCGAACGTACTGCGCATGCTCCGATTTGAAATTTCCCGGCGTGCTTTGCTCGAAATGACGTCGCACCGATGTAATCTTTTGAACGGCGACGTGCGTTACGTGCTTTCCTATTCACGGACGACTTGCGCAAAAAAAAATAAAAAATTGAACGCGGGAACGACGGCCATACTTTAACATGGGCAGTCTAAATATAAGCCACGAAATAGCAGCTGTAACTTTACGACGGGAAAAGCCGACTAGCGACGACGTAAGAGAATGCGACGAACACGCTTACCTTCGTGGATCGCCGTAAACAGCTAATTAGCATACCCGACGCGGAAAACGACGCAAACTCCACCCAGCGGGCGCCGAAGTATTACACCTACGATCCGAAGGCGTACGAAGCCGTACGCCTGTCGGATCGAAGCCAAAAGCCGTTGTATCTTGGTTTGAGGATTCAAACTAAAGATACGACGCGGCATATTTGAAAATACGCCGGAGAATCAGTAGATACTCCGGCGTACTTCTTCTGTGAATCTGGCCCATAATGTTTTGGGGGTTCTGACTCATTTAAAAAAAAAAAACAAATTATGATTTTTCCATGAAGGAGAGAAGTGCCAGAATAGGCCCGGTGCTAAAGTGGTAGGCCTAGCCAGTCTCCAGACCTTAATCCCGTAGATAATATGTGGAGGGAGCTGAAGGTTGGAATTACCAAACATCAGCCTCAAAACCTTGAAGGGTTACTATAGGAAAAAAAATGTTTTCTTTAAAATAACAAACATGTTATACTTACCTCCACTGTGCCGTTCGTTTTGCACAGATTGGCCCCCGATCCTCGTCTTCTGGGGTCCCTCGGCGGCTGTCTCTGGTCCTCCCCGCAAGTACTGACCACAATCATGCGAGAGCTCGCATGGTGATGAGTCCTTGCGGGCACGCTCCCGCCATAGCCGCTCGCTGTATCACTCGGCCCCACCCCTCGGCGCACCGTGTCACTGGATGTGATTGACAGCAGCACCAGCCAATGGCTGCGCTGCTCTTAATCCATCCGCTCTAGCCAATCAGCGGCCAGGTTGAGTGGCGAAGAGAATCTCGAGACTGAGCGCGGGACTTTCGAGGGGTCAGGTGTGTAAAATAGGGGCTGGGGGGGGGGGGCGGTATCATTAGATGTTTTTTCACCTTAATGCATAGACGGCTTACGCAAACGACGTTATTTTTAAAATTTCGACGCGGGAACGACGGCCATACTTTATACAGCAATACGATTGCTGTGTAAAGTTAAGGCACCAAAAAAAATGACTAACTTTGCGACGGGAAACTAGACTAGCGGCGACGTAGCGAACGCGAAAAACCGTCGGGGATCGCCATAACTGCTAATTTGCATACCCGACGCTGGTTTACGACGCAAACTCCCCCCAGCGGCGGCCGCGGTATTGCATCTTAAGATCCGACAGTGTAAAACAATTACACCTGTCGGATCTTATGGCTATCTATGCGTAACTGATTCTATGAACCAGCCGCATAGATAGAAACAGGGATATGACGGCGTATCAGGAGATACGCCGTTGTATCCCTTTTGTGAATCTGGCCCACAAAGGCCGCGCTCGATGAGAATAGCATTAAAACTTTTATAGTCTTCAAGTAGGTAAAAAATATATATTGCACTGGAGATAAAATCGATGTAGCTACATAAACTGTAAAAATGGTGCGAGTAATACCAAACGGTACCAAAAGCAGTCATAAAAACATGTAGCCAAGTAGGATACTGGTATAAAAATTTGTACAACGATACCACTGCTGAATCCAGATGAGGAGAGGTTAACATCAGTCCGTCGGCATGTAGATGTCCCATGAAGGGAACGATCACAACTCCCAGTGGATGGTTGTAGAATCCCAGGTTGATAGAGGGAAGTGTAACAGCCGTTGCGTGTGGCAGATAGTAAGGTCCCGCCGGCATGCAGATATGAAGGCACAGCAAAGGAGCCCTTCAGATGGACACGGCATGCCCCGCCGCTGTCCGTGACGTCACCGGATCTGCGACGGAACTCCCTGAAGGCCCGGAAGCCGGCGGAGAGGTGAGTACCAATCAAAATAATTTTAATCGATCAAACATTTTTTGCTTTGGGCCCCACAACAAGGATGAGGCCCAGGGCAGCTTCCCCTTATGTCCTGCCTTAAAGATGGCCCTGCTAATCAAGGCTTCTCTAATCCTTCTTCATATAGCACTGAAGATTTGTTTAAGCGGAGTGATGTAAACCTTTATTTACTTTAAAGCGGGGGTTCACCCTTAGAGGGCACTTTTCCCCCTTAGATTTCTGCTCGTTATTACTAGGGGAATCGGCTATTTATTTTAAAATATGTGCAGTACTTACCCGTTTACGAGACGCATCCTCTCCGTCGCTTCCGGGTATGGGCTTCGGGAATGGGCGTTCCTTCTTGATTGACAGGTTTCCGAGAGGCTTCCGACGGTCGCATCCATCGCGTCACGATTTTCCGAAAGAAGCCGAACGTCGGTGCGCAGGCGCAGTATAGAGCCGCGCCGACGTTCGGCTTCTTTCGGCTACGAGTGACGCGATGGATGCGACCGTCGGAAGCCTCTCGGAAGGCTGTCACTCAAGAAGGAACGCCGGCTCCCGAAGACCCATACCCGGAAGCGACGGAAGAAGATGCAGCTCGAAAACGGGTAAGTACTGCACATATTTTAATATAAATAGCCGATTCCCCTAGACCGAACGAGCAGGAAGCTAAGGGGAGATTTTTTTTTTTTTTTTAAATGGGTGAACTCCCGCTTTAACCACTTAACGCCCGCCGCACGACTATTTACGTCCGCATAATGGCACGTCCTTGCCTTCTAGCGGGTGGGGGGTCCGGTCGTGACCCCCCCCCCCCCCCGCTGCGTGCGGTGGGCGGATTCCCGCGGGGAGCGATCCGGGACGACGGCGCGGCTATTCGTTTAGAGCCGCTCCGTCGCGATCGCTCCCCGGAGCTGAAGAACGGGGAGAGCCGTATGTAAACACGGCTTCCCCGTGCTTCACTGTGGCGGCGCATCGATCGTGTCATCCCCTTTATAGGGGAGACACAATCGATGACGTCAGACCTACAGCCACACCCCCCTACAGTTGTAAACACACACTAGGTGAACACTAACTCCTACAGCGCCCCCTGTGGTTAACTCCCAAACTGCAACTGTCATTTTCACAATAAACAATGCAATTTAAATGCATTTTTTGCTGTGAAAATGACAATGGTCCCAAAAATGTGTCAAAATTGTCCGAAGTGTCCGCCATAATGTCGCAGTCACGAAAAAAAATCGCTGATCGCCGCCATTAGTAGTAAAAAAAAAAAAAATTAATAAAAATGCAAAAAAACTATCCCCTATTTTGTAAACGCTTAAATTTTGCGCAAACCAATCGATAAACACTTATTGCGATTTTTTTTTACCAAAAATAGGTAGAAGAATACGTATCGGCCTAAACTGAGGAAAAAAAATGTTTTTATATATGTTTTTTGGGGGATATTTATTATAGCAAAAAGTAAAAAATATTGAATTTTTTTCAAAATTGTCGCTCTATTTTTGTTTATAGCGCAAAAAATAAAAACCGCAGAGGTGATCACATACCACCAAAAGGAAGCTCTATTTGTGGGGAAAAAAAGGACGCCAATTTTGTTTGGGAGCCACGTCGCGCGACCGCGCAATTGTCTGTTAAAGCGACGCAGTGCCGAATTGTAAAAACGCCTTTGGGCATTTAGCAGCATATTGGTCCGGGGCTTAAGTGGTTAAAGATGGCCCTGCTAATCAAGGCTTCTCTAATCCTTCTTCATATAGCACTGAAGATTTGTTTAAGCGGAGTGATGTAAACCTTTATTTACTTTAAACATCCAATTACACTTAGAGAAATAAAAAAAATACATATATATATATATATATATATATAAGTTTGAAGGATGTGGGAACAAATTTCTGTAGTAGTTGTTATCTTCATTACTGTGGCACATATAAAGTAAGTAAAGTGGTGGAATGTTCCTCTTGTAACACTAATATCCATCATTTTGTTGGTATGTGTAAGCCAAGAGAAGGCTTTGTTTTAGCTTTGGCCTCAAGCTGAATAATGGTTGGGTTCACCTCTGACCTTTGGTATGGCTTCTAAGAAGAAACTTGGATACGCTGAAACAGCATTCCACTGTCCTCAACACAAGCACATGGATCATGGGTGGGTCATGTATACAATGGAGTCCTAATGCGAACCTAAGAGGGTAAGAGAACTTTCCATGGAAAATACCTTTAGTGATAATCGACTCAATTCACAAAGCTTTAACACAAAGAAAAATATCTTTATTTTAGTCACATGATTACAGTATCATTTTCAAATGGTCCACCTTTGATAGTTTGGTCCAGTATGTATCATACCTGTGGGATCCCAGTGAAAGCAGCAAATAACTAAAATAGGCACCACTTCTTCAGTGATCTCCACAAGCTTCCAGGTCCTGTGCCATATGACCGTCCTGCTGCATTGGGAACACAAGAGGTCTCCCGCTTGGCATTGGTGCCATTCCGAGAACAATTGGTCCATTCCCCAGTCCAACTAAGGGGTAACTTCTTGTAAGTGATGTGAACGCGGGGGCTAGTCCGTGGAGGGCAGGTGAGCGGTATGTGGACGATCCGGGTCCATTGAGGCTTGGTGTGCTTTTAGAGAAACAGCGATTCAGCTGGCCACAGGACATCGAAAAGTGGTAGATATATATACTACTCTGTTGTATTAGAATATACTAAATGATATAAATGATGTATCTATAAAGATAATAATTTGTAAATCTTTTCTTTCTCACATAGTAATTAACCCCCTGAAGAAGACGAAGAAAGGTCGAAACGTGTAGGGAAATTGTGTGAAGCTCTACAAAAGTACAAAGGGCCAGATTCAGCGGCGTAACTTTGCCCGGGCGTAACGTATCCGATTTTCGTTACGCCTCCGCAACTTAGACGGGCAAGTGCTGTATTCTCAAAGCACTTGCTCCGTAAGTTGCGGCGGCGTAGCGTAAATCGGCCGGCGTAAGCCTGCCTAATTCAAATTTGGATCAGGGGGGCGTGTTTTATGTAAATCTACTGTGACCCGACGTGATTGATGTTTTTCCCGAACGGCACATGCGCCGTCCGTGGAATTTCCCAGTGTGCATTGTTCCAAAGTACGCCGCAAGGACGTCATTGGTTTTTCGACGTGAACGTAAATTACGTCCAGCCCCATTCACGGACAACTTACGCAAACGACGTAACTTTTTCAAATTTCGACGCGGGAACGACGGCCATACTTAACATTGGTAACTTATGCCTCATATAGCAGGGGCAACTATTCGCCGGGAAAAGACTAACGTAAACATCGTAACTTTACTGCGTCGGTCGGGCGTACGTTCGTGAATTTGCGTATCTAGCTGATTTACATATTTCTAGGCGTAAATTAGCGTACACGCCCCTAGCGGCCAGCGGAAAAATGCAGTTACGATCCGACGGCGTAAGAGACTTACGCCTGTCGGATCTAATGGATATCTGTGCGTAACTGATTCTAAGAATCAGGCACATAGATACGACGGCTCGGATTAGGACTTACGACGGCGTACATGCCGCTGCGCCGTCGTAAGTCCTTTCAGAATCTGGGCCAAAGAGTTTACACAACATGAGGTATGTGTAGTTTTCCAATTTTTTAATGAGTATGTTGTTTATGTTAGGGCCAGAACTGTTTTTTTACGACTTCGACTTCTATGTAATTATGGGAAACATTTTTGATATAATTTAACTAATACATAAATTCCAATTTTTACATAACATCTTTTGCTTTTCAAATACTTATCTCACTGCTAAAAAAAACCTTGAGGGATCTTCCATTAAATACTACAAATTGGGGTGTGCAGCATCCACAACTCACGTATATGTGTTATCCATTCTATTCCAAGAACAATGGGCCAGATTCTCGTAGAATTGCGGCCGTGTAACGTAACCCGTTTACGTTACACCGCCGCAAGTTTTCAGTGTAAGTGCCTGATCCACAAAGCACTTACCTGTAAACTTGCGGCGGTGTATCGTAAACACGTCCGGCGCAAGCTCAGTTTTGAAATTTCCGCCGTGCTTTGATGTGACGTCTTTTTTTAGAACGGCGACTTGTGTAGCGTCCATTCGTATTCCTAGACGTCTTACGCCAAAACAAAAAAAAAACGAAATTCGACCCGGGAACGACGGCCATACTTTAACATGGCTCGACTAAAGTTAAGCCATGTTAAAGCAGGTGTAAATTTGCGACGGGAAAAAATTACTAGCGACGACGTAACGACGGGAAAAAACGTTGTGGATCGCCGTAAATCCTCATTTGCATACCCGACGCAGGAATACGACGCAAACTCCCCCCAGCGGCGGCCAAAGTATTGCATCCTACGATCCGACGGTGTAAGTCAATTACACCTGTCGGATCTAAGGGCTATCTATGCGGAACTGGTTCTATAAATCAGCCGCATAGATACGACAGGAGATACGGCGGTGTATCAGGAGATACGCCGTCGTATCTCCTCTGTGAATCTGACCCTTTGTGCACTTTCTCAATGAATGCAAAGGGGGTTGATTTACTAAAGGCATACAGGCTGTGCATTTTGCAAGAGCAGTTGCTCCAGAGCTTAGTAAATAAGCTGAAGCTCTTCTGACTTTCATCATCCAATCTTGTGCAAGCAAAAAAGCTGTTTTTTTTTATTTCCTTCCATGTGATTGGATATTCTTTGCAAAGTGAAGGTTTACCTCATTTACTATTCTCTGGAGCAAACGCACTTGCAGAGTGCACATGTCTTTAGTAAATCAACCCCTTAGTGTCCTCTGATTGAACAAGGTGGAGAGATGAGGCATTGGCATGAACGTCAGTTGTGACGAAACATGTAGGGCGGAGCCTAGGCGCTGAGATTATGGATTTGGGTTTTTCATGAGCTTTAAGCCATAATCATCATCACAATGATGACAAATCACAGCTTCAACTTTCTTGCTTTGCATGTAATGGGCCAGATTCACAAAGAGTTACGCCGGCGTATCAGTAGATACGCCGACGTAACTCGGAATCTAAGCCCGTCGTATTTTTAAGTGTATGCTCAAACTGAGATACACTTAAACCTACCTAAGATACGACGGCCTGCACCGTCGTATCTTAGGGTGCAATATTTCCGCTGGCCACTAGGTGGCGCTTCCATTGCGGTCGGCGTAGAATATGCAAATGAGTAGATACGCCGATTCACGAACGTACGCTTGCCCGTCGCAGTAAAGATACGCCGTTTCCGTAAGAGGTATGCCGGCGTAAAGATAAAGCTGCCCCCTAGGTGGCGTAGCCAATGTTAAGTATGGCCGTCGTTCCCGCGTCGAAATTTTGAAATTTTACGTCGTCCGTGAATGGGGCTGGACGTAATTTACGTTCACGTCGAAACCAATACGTCCTTTGTGCGTACTTTGCCGCAATGCACACTGGGATATGTACACGGACGGCGCATGCGCCGTTCGTAAAAACCGCCAATCACGTCAGGTCACCATTCATTTAAATAGAACACGCCCCCTCATCCTCATTTGAATTACGTGAGCTTACGCCGGCCCCATTTTCGCTACGCTGCCGTAACTTAGGAGGCAAGTGCTTTGATAATACAGCACTTGCCTCTCTGACTTAAGGCGGCGTAGCCTAAATAGGATAAGCTACGCCGCCTCAAAGATGCGCCGCCGTACCTGAATCTGGCCCAATGAGTCTATCTCTTATATTAGTTTCACCTTTTAAGTTGCATTAGTGAAATAAATGAACTTTTGCACGACATTCAAATTTTTTGAGTTTCACCTGTATCTCAGACATCTCCCATGTACATAATTATCACAGACTCCTCCCATGTACATAATTATCACAGACTCCTCCCATGTACATAATTATGACAGACTTCTCCCATGTATATAAGTATCACAGGCTCCTCCCATCACAGGCTCTTCCCATGTACATAAGTATCACAGGCTCCTCTCATGTACATAAGTATCACAGACTCCTCCCATGTACGTGTAGCGCTACCCTTTCAGGAGCCGCTGATTGTTTTGGGATCTACTCTCTCTTTGCTTGGCTCACCCCTATTTAACTGTCTCGAACCCTCCCATGACACATCAGAAACTTGGTGGGTGTATTGCGACCTCTGCTGGGCTGGGGGCACAATATCGGGCATACACATGCAATGACAATGTATCAACAGTATTACCTGCTTTAATGGACGGTCCCTCCAGGTGAGAAAAGTACACTCCACACAGTCAGTATATTTAAACCAAAGAGGATAAGTTTACTTTATGTAGATTGGAGAAAAGCAAACATGGGTTTGAAACACAAGTAAACAATTGTTATGCAATGACACAATATGATTCAGCAAGGGCCCTTGCGGGAATCAGTAAATAACAATAATGAAAAAGATCTAAGCTAAGAATGGTACCATTCAATTAAACTAGTGTAGGCAGATTATGCTCGCGAGCTCCCTCTAACGGGCAATCCTGCAGAACAGCTAAAGAACGTCTCGAGACTAGAGTCCACGTTGCGGCCAGTTGGTGCACGTTAAGTTTATAATCCGCAAGTGGTAATAGGTAAGAGAAAGTTAATTAAACAAGATACTCTGAACAGCAATGTTGGTGAACTGATCGCTTGTCAGCGTCAGTCACTTCTGTGTAACAAATATCAAGGTAGAGGGCCTCTAAGCTTCAGCTAGAGGTCAAACACATGTCTCCAGCCTGTAGGGTAGGGTGACCAGACATCCCCGGTTTCAGGGGACTGTCCCCGGATTGGATTTGAACAGGGGCTGGGGCAATTTCAAAGACAATCAGTGCAGAATAAAAAATAATAATTGTGAATTACACACCTCCAATCCGCCGCTCCTACTAGCTTAGGGGGGTGTATTTTTTTCCATTACCTGTGCCCCTTTCTGATGATCATGTGCTAGTCGAAGTGAAGGGAATATTTCTTTAGTTTCGGGCGCATGTTCATTCCGCTCCACTTCTGTTCTTCTGCCTTGGCTCAAGTCCCGGCCAGCCACCTGCCTGCCTCTCTCCTTGCCTTCCCTGGTGAAGGGATCCTCCTACGCACCCCGGGGCCCGGAGAGTGGGACTTGACAGGCTGTGAGGCGGGCGGCGACGGGCAGAGAGTTGCTGATTGCCGCCATTACTAGAAAAAAAAAATATGTCCCCGGATTTCATTTAAAAAATCTGGTCACCTTACTGTAGGGTGGTACTAGAGTGTCTGTCTAAAGAGAGAGGTTGAAGTTGAGCATGTGCTCTCTCACCCGACAGGCCCGATCCGCCTGAGTTCTTCTCAAAAGGCGCGTTGGTAGATCACTGCTCCACAGCACAAGGATCCCGGCATCAGGCTCTCCACTGTTTCAGTTGTCAGCTGGGCGGCCTCTCAATCTCCTGGAACACGAGCTGGGTAGTGGTCTTGCTTCATTCTGGATGGCTGGTCTCTCGGTGGATTTAGGCCCAGTTTCAGGCCTAGCAGGCCTAGCAGTACACATGACCGAGTTTCTCGGCAGAATTCAGCCAGAAACTCGGTTAAGAGCTGAATTCTGCCGAGAAACCCGGCCGTGTGTACACTTTCGGCCGAGGAAGCCGACGAGGACCTCGGCGAGGAAATAGAGAACATGTTCTCTATTTCCTCGTTGTTCAATGGCAAAAGTCGGCCCGCCGAGTTCCTCGGCGGCTTCCACACTGAACTCGACGAGGAACTCGATGTGTTTGGCACGTCGAGTTCCTCGGTCGTGTGTACGGGGCCTATGGCTGTGCTAACCTCCACAGCTCCGCAGAGGAGAAGATGCAGGTCCCGAGAGGGATGCATTAAGGTGAAAAAACATTTACCTTTACAACCCCCTTTAAAAATCCCGTTTAATTTTCTTTATGTTTATTATGTAATATTCTAATTTTCTGAGATTGTGGATTTGGGGATTTCATGAGCTGTAAGCCGTAATCATCATCACAATTATGACAAATCACGGCTTGAACTATCTTGCTTTGCATGTAATGAGTCCTTCTCATATATTAGTTTCACATTTTAAGTTGCGTTAGTGAAATAAATGAACATTTGCACGATATTCAAATTTTTCGAATATCACCTGTATAACAAAATGCTTTGGATGGTGTGTATATAACAGACCAAAAGGGAAGAAATAAAAGAAGTTCATTGTTAGGGTTTATGTACACTTTAATTCAATTTAATATCAAAGTAGAATGTTTTCTTGATTTTTTTTTTAATGTGGTTCAGGTGTGTGCCAGGAAATAAATGGTAGGTAGTAGTAAGTGATACACTGAAGGTGATGACGGCTAACAAACAATAGGTATAGATGGGTAGCTTTGTGTTCACCTGTAGGAAAAAGGTGATCTTGAAAGCAAATTCATCTACCTGGTAAATATGTGCAGATGGAGAAGACGAGAGAGAGAAGAGACGGAGAGAGAGAGAGAGAAGAGACGGAGAGAGAGAGAAGAGACGGAGAGAGAGAGAGAAGAGACGGAGAGAGAGAGAGAAGAGATGGAGAGAGAGAGAAGAGATGGAGAGAGAGAAGAAACTGAGAGAGAGAGAAGAGACGGAGAGAGAGAGAAGAGACGGAGAGAGAGAGAGAGAGAGAGAAGAGACGGAAAAGGAGAGAGAGAAGAGACGGAGAGAGAGAGAAGAGACAGAGAGTGAGAGAGAAGAGACGGAGAGAGAGAGAAGAAACGGAGAGTGAGAGAGAAGAGACGGAGAGAGAGAGAGAAGAAACGGAGAGAGAAGAGACAGAGAGAGAAGAGACGGAGAGAGAGAGAGAAAAGACGGAGAGAGACGGAGAGAGAGAGAGAGAAGAGACAGAGAGAGAGAAAGAAGGAACTGAGAGAGAGAGAGAGAGAGAGAGAAGAGACGGAGAGAGAGAGAAGAGACGGAGAGAGAGAGAGAGAGAGAAGAAACAGAGAGAGAGAGAAGAGACGGAGAGAGAGAGAGAAGAGACGGAGAGAGAGAGAAGAGACAGAGAGAGAGAAGAAACGGAAAAGGAGAGAGAGAAGAGACGGAGAGAGAGAAGAGACGGAGAGAGAGAAGAAACAGAGAGAGAGAGAAGAGACGGAGAGAGAGAGAAGAGACGGAGAGAGAGAGAGAGAAGAGACGGAGAGAGAGAGAGAAGAAACTGAGAGAGAGAGAGAGAAGAGATGGAGAGAGAGAAGAGACGGAGAGAGAGAGAAGAAACAGAGAGAGAGAGAGAAGAGACGGAGAGAGAGAGAGAAGAGACGGAGAGAGAGAAGAGAGAAGAGACGGAGAGAGAGAGAGAGAAGAGACGGAGAGAGAGAGAAGAGAGGGAGAGGGCAGCAAAGAGATTGGGATCAAGTGACAGACAGGAGGTGATCACGTAGAAAGAGAATGTGGAAGAGTGATTTAATTGAAGACTGGAAAATGTGCAGTAAATAGGAGTCATCAGCTGTGGAAACAGACATAATGGAGAATGGCTACCTATGAATAATTCACTAGTGACATTTTGACGTGGAATTTAGTAGAAGGATACTAAGATGGAATGTGAAAGGGGCTAAAAAAAACATCGAATAATGAGACTGATTTACTAAAGGCATTCAGAATCTTCACTTAATAAAATGGAAAGATTCAACTCATATTATCCAGTCATGTGCCAATTAAATCAACAAACATGATGTAAGGTCCACCGCTTCACAGGATTTAAAGAGGTTGTAAAGGTATTTTTTTAAAAATAACAAACATGTTATACTTACCTCCACTGTGCAGTTAGTTTTGCACAGAGTGGCCCCGATCCACATCTTTTGGGGTCCCCCTGCGGCTGTCTCAGCTCCTACCTGCAAGAGCTAACCCCCTTTCTGGGAAGCGGTCTCCCAAGGGGGTTAGCTTGCGGGCGCGCTTCCGTGTGATACAGTGGCAGCTATAGCCGCCAAGTGGGGGCAAATGGCTGCGCTGCTATCAATCTCCAATGAAGAGCCGCCTCGAGCTGGGGGAAAACATTGCGGGATCGCGCCCACGAAGTTTCGTGCCTCAGGTAAGTAAAACGGGGGACCTGAGAGTGCATGGTGTTTTTTCACCTCAATGCATAGGATGCATTAACCACTTAAGCCCCGGACCAAAATGCAGGTAAAGGACCAGGCCCCTTTTTGCGATTCGGGACTGCGTCGCTTTAACTGACAATTGCGCGGTCATGCGACGTGGCTCCCAAACAAAATTGGCGTCTTTTTTTCCCCATAAATAGAGCTTTCTTTTGGTGGTATTTGATCACCTCTGTGGTTTTTATTTGTTGCGCTATAAACAAAAATAGAGCGACAATTTTAAAAAAAAAGCAATATTTTTTACTTTTTGCTATAATAAATATCCCTCAAAAATATATATAAAAAAAATTTCCTCAGTTTAGGCCGATACGTATTCTTGTACATATTTTTGGTAAAAAAAATCGCAATAAGCGTTTATCGGTTGGTTTGCGCAAAATTTATAGCGTTTACAAAATAGGGGATAGTTTTACTGCATTTTTATTATTATTTTTTTTTTACTACTAATGGCGGCGATCAGTGACTGCGACATTATGGCGGACACTTCAGACAATTTTGACACATTTTTGGGACCATTGTCATTTTCACAGCAAAAAATGCATTTAAAATGCATTGTTTACTGTGAAAATTACAATTGCAGTTTGGGAGTTAACCACAAGGGGGCGCTGAAGGGGTTTAAGTGTGATCTCCTCTTTGTTTTTTCTAACTGTAGGGGGGTGTGGCTGTAGGTGTGACGTCATTGATTGCGGTTCCCTATATAAGGGAACACACGATCGATGACGGCGCCACAGTGAAGAACGGGGAAGCTGTGTTTACACTAAGGTTAGTTTACATGACAGTAGCAGACTTAATTACCACCTTTACAGTCTGTGGCCCGAATTCACGTAGAATGGCGTATCTTTGTGCGGGCGTAACGTATCCTATTTACGTTACGCCTCTGCAACTTTTACAGGCAAGTGCCGTATTCTCAAAGGAGTCGGACCACTTGGCCTTCAGGAGAAAGATTAAAACCCATCTCTTCTGAGGTCAAGGGGTTCCTTACCCATGAAATGGATACAGCGCCCAGAGGCGATTCAGTTCGCATGTGTTGCGCTTTACAAGTCTCTCTCTCTCAAACGAAAGTTGCGGCGGCGTAGCGTAAATAGGCCGGCGTAAGCCCGCCTAATTCAAATGTGGTAGATGTGGGCGTGTGTTATGTAAATTTTATGTGACCCCGCGTAAATGATGCTTTTTACGAACGGCGCATGCGCCGTTCGTGAAAGTATCCCAGTGCGCATGTATGACCTCATCTGTGTTTCTAACTGTAGGGGGGTGTGGCTGTAGGTGTGACGTCATTGATTGTGGTTCCCTATATAAGGGAAGACACGATCGATGATGGCGCCACAGTGAAGAATGGGGAAGCTGTGTTTACTCCAGGGACCGATCGCGCGCCCGCGACCCACGGCTGGGCACGTAAGGAGGACGTACCTGTACGTGCTTGTGCCCAGCCGTGCCATTCTGCCAACGTATATGTGCAGGAGGCGGTCCTTAAGTGGTTATAGAGCAAAAAATAAAAACCGCAGAGGTGATCAAATACCACCAAAAGAAAGCTCTATTTGTGGGGAAAAAAGGACGTCGATTTTGTTTGGGTACAATATTGCATGACCGTGCAATTGTCAGTTAAAGCGACGCAGTGCCGAATCGCAAAAATTGCTCTGGTCAGGAAGGGAGTCTGGGCCAGATTCACAAATGAGATACGACGGCGTTTCTCCTGATACGCCGTCGTATCTCTGTTTCTATCTATGTGGCTGGTTCATAGAATCAGTTACGCATAGATATCCCTAAGATCCGACAGGTGTAATTGTTTTACACTGTCGGATCTTAGGATGCAGTACCGCGGCCGCCGCTGGGGGGAGTTTGCGTCGTAAACCAGAGTCGGGTATGCAAATTAAGAGTTACGGCGGATCCACGACGGATTTTCGCGTTCGCTACGTCGCCGCTAGTCTAGTCTAGTTTTTTTTTGGTGCCCTAACTTTAGCCAGCAAGTGTATTGCTGTCTAAAGTATGGCCGTCGTTCCCGCGTCGAAATTCAAAATTTAACGCCGTTTGCGCAAGCCGTCCGGGAATACGGAAGTAGGCTACGCGCGTCGCTGTTCAAAAAAATTACGTCACGGCGCGCAAAGCACGGCGGGAGTTAAGAAACGGAGCATGCGCAGTAGGTCCGGCGCGGGAGCCTAATTTAAATGGTACACGCCCATTTAAATTGACCTGCCTTGCGCCGGAGGCCGCCGGCGTAGTTTTCATCGCAAGTGCTTGGTGAATCAGGCACTTGCGATGAAAAATTGCGGCGGTGTAACGTATCTATGATACGTTACGCCGCCGCAATTCTACGTGAATCTGGCCCTCAATTCTTCCTGGGGCTGAAGTGGTTAAATGTGTTTTTGACCATTTCTTACTATAAAGCACCAATGTGAATGGGCTTTGGAAATGACAGTTTAATTACTGAGAAAAATAGTAAAAAAGAAAAGAAGCATTTTTTTGGAATCGCTCAGAAAACTCCAACATTTCTAAACAAGCTTCCATCCAGGTAATAGAAGGGATTTTTCCAAAGAAGATTATTTATAGGCTACATGTCTGGTGCCTCCAGGGATTGAATCTTCAACCTCAATGACACCCTTTGTTAACTGTCACATGAGATATTTGTTAGTCTAAAAGGGTCCACAGTCTTTCTGTATGCGGAAAGCTGAATGCGCTGAAACTCGGTAGCAGCCCAAAGGCAAGTTATCACTAGTTTTGTTAGAATGTAACAGTTCACTTTATAGTAACAAGAGCAACTAAAAACAAACAAAAACATTTTTTTTATTGGGCATACCTAAAATGCTGACGAAAAATACAGGGCCAGATTCAGGTACAAATACGTTACGCTGCTGCGGCGGCGTAACGTATCCCATTTACGTTACACTGCCGCAGGTTTACAGCGTAAGTGCCTGATTCACAAAGCTCTTACCTGTAAACTTGCGGCGGTGTAACGTAAATCCGTTCGGCGCAAGCCCACCTAATTCAAATTGGAGCGGGCACCATTTAAATTAGGCGCGTTCCCGCGCCGAACGTACTGCGCATGCTCCGTCCGTCAAATTACCCGACATGCATTGCGCTAAATGACGTCGCAAAGGACGTCATTGGTTTCGACGTTAACGTAAATGGCGTCCAGCGCCATTCACGGGCGACTTACGCAAACAACGTGAATTTTAAAATTTCGACGCGGGAACGACGGCCATACTTAACATGGGTTACACCACCTAGAGGGCAGCCTTAGTTTTCTCGACGGAAACAACGGAAATTTAGAGCAACAGGTAAAGCGTACGTTCGTGAATCGCCGTAACTAGTCATTTGCATATTCTACGCCGACCGCAATGGAATCGCCACCTAGCGGACGGCCTAGAATTGCATCCTAAGATCCGACGGTGTAAGTCAATTACACCTGTCGGATCTTAGGGCTATCTATGCGTAACTGATTCTACGAATCAGCCGCATAGTTACGGGCGGGCGGACGGGCGGATCACAGAGATACGACGGCGTATCAGGAGATACGCCGTCGTATCTCTTTTGTGAATCTGGCCCATATTTATTAGCTGAAGTATTTTAGTAATCTGTTATCATAAATATAATTATTTTACCACACAACTTTCCTCTAAGATTCACCCATTCACATTCGCTCTATTTATGACAGTGGTTTCCGCTCATTTTAAACCATAGGCCTGGGCAGGGGGTGTGCCCCGGGCTCTGAGGAAGATTCCCCCGCTTCGAAATGCGTCAGCCATCTGGAAGGTCCTCCGGTTTTCCCTGACGAGATTCTTGGCAAGAATGTCTTGCCGCCCGAATGTACAGACTCTCCTTTCAAAAGAACCATGGTTCTCTTGAAAGGCAAGAATGCGGTGGCGTCATCGCGTACGACGAGCATGCGCTCGTCACATTCGATGCCGTCGCCGCCATCTTATATCAAGACATCGCTTGTATATCAAGTCAAAATGTTGCTTGTCTTGCAAAACGCTCTCAAACCAAGTTACTCTCAAACCAAGGTTTTACTTTACTACACTTGATCTTAACCAAAGCTAACACTGAGATAAGGTGACCCGGAATCGGGAGTTCCTGGTCCAGATCGTTAGTACGGGGCCTGAGGCTCTGGATGAAATCCCTGTCCTGGTGCTGGGTAGGGATGAGCCGAACACCCCCGTTCGGTTCGCACCAGAACCTTCGAACGGACCGAACGTTCGCGCGAACATTTAGAACCCCATTGACGTCTAATGAACGTTCGAATTCAAAAGTGCTCATTTTAAAGCCTAATATGCAAGTTATTGTCGTAAAACATCATTGAGAACCCGGGTCTTGCCCCAGGGAAAATGTATCAATGGAAAAAGGTTTTAAAAACGGTCGTTTTTTTTTCAGGACTCCTGAAAAAACTACCGTTTTTAAAACTTTTTTTCCATTGATACATGTTCCCTCGGGCAAGACCCGGGTTCTCAAACACGTTTTCACAGGCATACTATAGACACCCAGCAGGTACAATATTTAAAAGAATTTTTCATATTTTCTTTTTTTTTATTTAAGCATCATTAAAATCACTGGGGGTTATCCACAAAGCCGCGGCGCAACGTAACTTTTCGGATTTAAGTTACTCCGCCGCAAAATTCCCAAGTTAGGTGCCGATCCACAAAGCACTTACCTGGAATTTTGCGGCGCTGTAACTTAAATCCGTCCGGCGCAAGGCGTTCCTATTCAAATGGGCGAGTCCCATTTAAATTAGGCGCGCTTCCGCGCCGGACGTACTGCGCATGCTCCGTCGGGTAAATTACCCGACGTGCATTGCGCTAACTGACGTCGCTCCGACATCATTTGCTTAGACGTTAACGTAAATGGCGTCCAGCGCCATTCACGGACGTCTTACGCAAACGACGTAGAATTTAAAATTCGACGCGGGAACGACGGCCATACTTAACATGGCTTAAGACAACTAGGGCTTAGCCCTAGTTTTACGCGGCGGAACTCGACGTAAACGACGTAGATTTATAGCGTCGGGCCCGTCGGAGCGTTCGTGGATCGCCGTAACTGGTCATTTGCATATTCTACGCCGGCCTCAATGGCCTCGCCACCTATCGGCCGGCCTAGAATTGCATCCTTAAGATCCGACAGTGTAATTCAATTACACATGTCGGATCTTCTGCCTATCTATGGGAAACTGAGTCTGTGGATCAGTTCCATAGTTAGGACCAGGGATACGACGGAGTAACAGCAGTTACTCCGCCGTATCTCTTTTGAGGATCTGGCCCTTTGCTCCTGAATCTTTAGGTGCAAACTACAGAGCACACGGCCAGTACACACCAAGTAGCTTTAGGTGCAAACTACAGAGCACACGGCCAGTACACACCAAATAGCTTTAGGTGCACAATGTGCAGAGGACACAGGCAATAAACCACGTAAAAAATACTGCAGCTAGCACAATCACCTGCCTGCCAGTAAATTAGGAAGAACTTATCTAGCTAAACTATACAGTGTATAAATATATGTACAACACCTGGGATGTATATATATCCTCTACACACTGTAACTTTAACTGACTAGCCTGCCTGCTCTATCTACCTGCAAAAAAATACACTCTTTCTGTCTCTCTCTGTCCTCTCTTAACCACCGCAACACACTACACAAGGCCGACCTGCAGGCGGCCTTTTATAGTGTGGGGCGTGTACTAAACCCCCATAGCCATAATTGGCCAAAGCCACCCTGGCTTTGGCCAATTATGGCTCTCCGTTTTTTGCAAGCTGTGATTGGCCAAGCATGCGGGTAATAGTGCATGCTTGGTCAATCATCAGCCAGCGATGCCGCAGTGAATTATGGTCTGTCGAAAAAACACATTTTTGTGATACGTTGGCATCCAGGGGTTAAAGGTGCTCATTTCGAACATTTTGATGTCCTGACAGATATACTGTATGTGTTCTGGAAATAATGGCCCAGATTCAAAGAGATCCGCGCAATATTTGCGGAGGCGCAGGGCAACGATTTTGCCCTGCGCCCCCGCAAATATTTTGCGCTGCCCTCGATTCACGGAGCAGTAGCTCCGTAAATTGCGAGGGTGCGCCGGCAAAATTGCCCGGCGTAAGCGCGCGCAATTTAAATTATCCCGCCGGGGGCGGGAATCATTTAAATTAGGCGCTTTCCCGACGTGCATTACGGCAAATGACGTCGCAAGGACGTCATTTGCTTCAAAGTGAACGTGAATGGCGTCCAGCACCATTCACGAATCACTTACGCAAACGCCGTGAAATTCAAATTTCACGGCGCGGGAACGGCGGCTATACTTTAGCATTGGGTGCCCGTACTATTAGAAGGGGCAGCCTTGCGCTAAAGTTGCCGTACGGAAACTCCGTACCTGGCTTGCGCAGGGCCCGCGCAAGTTTGTGAATCAGTGGTAGTATGCAATTCGCTGATCACAATGGGAGCGCCCCCTAGCGGCCCACACAAGAATGCAGCCTAAAATCTGCGTGGCATAAGAGCCTTATGCCGCGCAGATTTTAGGCTGCAGTCGGTGTAACGAGGTTCCTGAATCAGGAGCACTCGTTACACCGGAGCAAGTAAGCAATTGCGCCGTGTAACTTATGGTTACACGGGCGCAATTGCTTCTTGAATCTGGGCCAATATGAACAGTTGGCGAGCACCATCCGCCGCTTTATACCTAGCACCCTTTTTATACGGCCTATAAGCCGTCTGAAGTGCACTTGGATTTACATTTTCCTTTACTTGCTGAAGACGCAGATTTACTGAACTGACAACTTTTGTTACTTTCATTTGATATAATAACATTATCCATCTCCCTGAATATGAAATAACTCTACAGAAATTACAGTCTACTTTTTAGTACAAATATATTCTCCCTGGAATGCCCTAAATTGTTTTTTTCCTTAATAACTGTATCATGCGTCTTCTTCTGTTATAACGGAGCTTCTATCTCAGTCATGATCGCAGACTAGAGAAAACCACAACCGCTAATTAATTATTTACTTACTGTCAAGTCTTTTAGCTCTAACATGCACTGCTTTCCATCTTCAAATTCATTTACAGCACATAGCATTTTGCTGCATTTCTAGCAGCAGTCCTTTCAATACAATCTTTATTAATTGATGGGCATGGGTCCCTCTGGATGTGCTGCACTGGTGTGAGTTTGGACCACTAAAGCGTATCTTAACCAGAAACCCAATAGGAAATACACTCACCGGCCACTTTATTAGGTACAACTGTTCATTTGCTTGGTGACACAAATTGCTAATCAGCCAATCACATGGCAGCAACTCTCTGGGCCAGATTCTCTAAGATTCTGCGTTGGCGTAGTGTAAGCCATTTACACCACGCCACCGCAACTTACTGGAGCAAGTGCCGTATTCTCCAAGCACTTGCTCCGTAATTTGCGGCGGGGTAGTGTAAATGGCCCGGCGTATGGCCGCGTAATTCAAAGGGGGCGGCTGCTATTCAAATTAAGCGCGCCCCCGCACCGATCGAACTGCGCATGCGCCGGGCGGAAAAATAGCCCAGTGCGCATGCTCCAGCTCACGACGGAAAACGTCAATGACGCCGACGTGAGCGTCATTGACGTAAAGTCGTATTCGCGGACGACTTAGTAAAACGACGTAACCGACGGAAAAAGACGACCCTGACCCGACGCCATACTTAACCACTTCCATACCAGGTACTTACGCAGCTTCCCGCCCAAGCCAATTTTCAGCTTTCAGCACTGTCGCACTTTGAATGGCAATTGCGCGGTCATGCTACACTGTACCCAAACAAAATTGGCGTCCTTTTTTCCCCACAAATAGAGCTTTCTTTTGGTGGTATTTGATCACCTCTGCGATTTTTTTTTTTTGCGCAACAACTAAAAAAAGGCTGAAAATTTGGAAAAAAAATTACGTTTTTATTTTTTTCTGTTAATTTTTTTGTAAATAAGTTTTCTCTTTCAATTACGGGCACTGATATGGCGGCACTAATGGGCACCGATGAGATGGCACTGATGGACATCGATGAGGTAGTACTGACGGGCACAGATGAGGTGGCACTGATTGGCGGCGCTGGTATGCGACACTGATGGGCACACATAGGCGGCACTGATGGGCACACGTAGGCGGCACTGATGGGCACACGTAGGCGGCACTGATGGGCACACGTAGGCGGCACTGATGGGCACACATAGGCGGCACTGATGGGCACTCATGGGCGGCACTGGGCACTCATAGGCGGCACAGATGGGCACTCATGGGCGGCACAGATGGGCACTTATGGGTGGCACAGATGGGCACTGCTAGGTGGGCACTGGGCATGGATGGGCACTGTGGGGTGGCACTGATGGACACTGGGGTGGCGCTGATGGACACTGGGGTGGCGCTGATGGACACTGGGGTGGCAGCACTGATTGTTGCCAGTCAGTGCCCATTTGTGGGCACTGACTGGCATCTTTTTTCTTTATGGTTTTTTTTTTTTTTTTTTTTATACTTTTCTTTTTTTTTTTTTTTTTTTTTTTTTTTTTTTACCCACCCTGGTGCTCCAGGGTGGGCATCCCTGGTGGTCCAGTGTGGCGATCCGAGGGGGGGCTGCGCTGATAAACAATCAGCGCTAACCCCCCCTGTCAGGAGAGCCGCAGATCGGCTATCCTCTACTCGCGTCTGTCAGACGCGAGTGAGGAAGAGCCATCGGCGGCTCTTCCTGTTTACATCGTGATCAGCCGTGGTTGGACACGGCTGATCACGTGGTAAAGAGTCTCCGCCGGAGGCTCTTTACCGAGATCGGAGATGCAGGGTGTCAGACTGACACCCCGCATCACCGATCGCCGCGATGCGCGCCCCCACGGGCGCGCGCGGCATGAAATCCAGCAGGACGTTCTAGAACGTCCTGTCAGGATTTCATAACCACTTCCCGGACGTAAATCGGCCATAGGCCGGGCGGGAAGTGGTTAACATGGCATACGGCGGACTGGCGTAAGGTTACCCCTCATATAGCAGGGGTAACCTTACGCTTACGGAAACGACGTAAACGACGACTACGCGATGCAAATTCGTTCGGGAATCGGCGTATCAGACTCATTTGCATAGTCAAATGAGAACTGAATGTAAACGCCACCTAGCGGCCGGGGTCGCATTACATCTAAGATCCGACGGTGTAAGTGACAATAGAATATTGGAAAAATGTTGCCTTGTCTGATGAGTCTCGATTTCAGCTGTGACATTCAGATAGTAGGGTAAGAATATGTAGTAAACAACATGAAAGCATGGATCCATCCTGCCTTGTATCACCGGTTCATGCTGGCGGTGGTGGTGTGGGGGATATTTTCTAGGCACACTTTGGGCCCCTTAGTAACCAATTGAGCATTGTTTAAACATCATGGCCTACCTGACTATTGTTGCTGACCATGTCCATCCCTTTATGACTACAGTGTAACCATCTTCTGGTGGCTCCTTCCAGCAGTATAATGCACCATGTACAAGCTTGGGCCTACCTGTCAGGAACTGGATCACCTGCTGATGGCACTGTGGTTCCGTGGATGGAGGGTTGTAGTTCCAGTGTCCATGAGCCAGAGTCCCAAAAGAGGAGGACCTAAATACCCTCCCAGCAGCCAGCATCAGACTGATTACTGGAAACTGCTGGCTGCTGAGAGGGTATTTAGGTCCTCCCTTTTAGTGCCTTTTGCTATTGCCAGATCTTGTTGCAAGTAATCCCAATCTTGCTCCTGAGGTGTACCTTGTACCCAGTACCCTGCTGCCTTATTTCTGCTGTACCTTGTTCCTTTTCCCAGTTTTGGTTCCCCCTTACCACCTGCTTCCTGCACCTCCAGTTTTCCCTGATTTTCTGTGTTCCCCATTTTGTATATATTGTAGAGTTGATAGTTAGGATGTTTGGGCCAGATTCACGTAGAATCGCGGCGGCGTAACTTATCCTAGATAAGTTACACCGCCGCAATTTTTCATCGCAAGTGCCTGATTCACCAAGCACTTGCGATGAAAACTACGCCCGCGGCGTCCGGCACAAGGCGGGCCAATTCAAATGGGCGTGTGCCATTTAAATTAGGCGCGCTCCCGCGCCGGACCTACTGCGCAAGCTCCGTTTCCTAACTCCCGCCGTTCTTTGCGCGAAGTGACGTCATTTTTTTGAACAGCGACGCGCGTAGCGTACTTCCGTATTCCCGGACGGCTTACGCAAACAACGTTAAATTTTGAATTTCAACGCGGGAACGACGCCCATACTTTAGACAGCAATACACTTGCTGACTAAAGTTAGGGCACCAAAAAAAACGACTAACTTTGCGACGGGAAACTTGACTACGGACGATGTAGCGAACGCGAAAAACCGTCGTGGATCGGCCTAACTCCTAATTTGCATACCCGACGCTGGTTTACGACGCGAACTCCCCCCAGCGGCGGCCGCGGTACTGCATCCTAAGATCCGACAGTGTAAAACAATTACACCTGTCGGATCTTAGGGATATCTATGCGTAACTGATTCTATGAATCAGTCGCATAGATAGAAACAGGGATACGACGGCGTATCAGGAGAAACGCCGTCGTATCCCTTTTGTGAATCTGGCCCATAGTTTGTTAGGTTTATAAGCCAAGTATTCTGACACTGGTTTTTGGTTTACTTATATTTTTATGTTTCCTGTGTGCTGGTGTTTGGATGGAGTTTGTTTCACTTTAAATAAATCTCACTTATCAGTGAGTCCTTATCAGAGTTTAAGCACTGTCTACTAGAGAGATTCACCCTCTCTATCTGACCTGGTGACCGCAGTCACTTGGACAGAAAGTAAGGGAAAGTAAAAAAAAATTGTTGTCACAGAAACAGGAATAGAGGGGACATCTTCCAATAGGAATGTTAGCAGGGTCCTGATTCACCACCAGAAACGGCCATACTGGTAAAGGCTCGATGCCACCATTCTCCAGCAACAGGAATGAGATAGGGTACTGTAGCACCCTCTAGTGTGCTAGAAGAGCAATGTAGTTCTTTTTCAGAGTAGGTAAATTTGGCTGGCAGCTAAGCGTGGGTGTTGTTTTTGTGATCTGGGTTGGGAGTGGCTCAGGGTAGTGCTGGGTGACTCACAGGTAGCATTACCAGGACCTCCTACATCTTTCCATAATCTTCTGGTACTTTCTGTAAAGAGATATGGAGAGGGGAGGTGGAGTCACCTGGGGTGTTCTGAGGAGCTCTGACCGATCCCCAATCTGGATTGGCGGTGGAAGGCCTCCTTAAATACCCAGGGTCAGCCTAGCTGGGGAGGAACTGTATAGGGTGGAATATGAAGATGGGGTGTTAGGCTGTTGGGGCCTTGGAGGGAGCTCCGCTGTCTGGGGGGTGACCTTGGGCCTGGGCTCAAGTGCGGACGTGACACTCTTACAACCCACAGAGGTGTCCTGGACAGGAGGCGCAGAAGGAGCAAGAGAGGACAGCAGGAGAACACTGCCAGGAAAGTCTCCAGGAATTTCACAGAGGCAGCCAAGAGGGCTGATGAGTATTCACACCGTCAGGAGGCCTGGGAGGCATGCCTGAGAGGACTGAGATGAACCTGTCTGGGATGGGTGTAGAGCCAGTATGGAGGATGGTGGTGGCACAGGCAGTGGAAAGGGGCAGCTGTAGCCAGGAGGGCTTGCAGTGCCTGAAGAGGTGGTACTGGGAGAAGTAGCCACAGGGACAGCTAGCACTGGGACTGTTCTACAATTTTGCTACACCAAAGGGGCCCGCGTTCCTTGCTTGTAAAGGGCATTTGCTTTGGGCTTGGCTGAGCCAATGTTAGGCCTACAGTGCTAACTAATCTGGAAAGAGAAAGGAAGAGATGTGCTGGAGGAGTGGGGAGTTTTAGTCTGCAAGGAATGTGCAGTTGGGGAAGAGGAGAATGTATACACTGTGGTGCAGGGCTGCTGATAAGCCAGTACAACTGTCCCTGTTGTACCGGGCCCAGCCAGCAGGGGGGGGCCCGGGCAATCTAGAATAAAATAATGCAGAATAAAAAAACATTTTTCCAACAAGCAATTGCAATGGCATTGGCAGCATGGGTGGCACTGTCTCTTTAGGCAACACATGCGTTACTGGCATTGGCAGCATGGGTAGCACTGTCTCTGCAGACCGCACATGTGTTATGGAATTGGCATGGATGGCACTGTCTGCAGCACATTATGGCATTGGCATGTCCCACCATCAAGTTGCTGATCGCCACCATTACATGTACTTTGTTTTATGGCGGGGTCTGGGGAGAGACCAGGGGCGTGGCCAGGGGGGCTGAAGAAGGGGCCAGGGGTGGGGCTAAAGGGGGCCCCATCAGGTAGGCTGTACGGGGGGCCCCATGATTTCTATCAGCGGCCCTGCTGTGGTGTATAAAGTAGTCCCAAAATTGACTGTTAATTACCTGGGCATCTCATACGTCCCCTATTCCTATCCTCTCAATAAAAATACAAACAACAAGTGCAAGGACTATTTCTTGTCTCTGGATGCTTGAAATTGTGAGCCTGGTTGGGCAGGCTGACAGACGGACCACAACACTCAGCAGCTCTTACGAGGGTACCGCTACAGTACCATGCACATGTAATGTGAAGGAACTTCGCCATCTTAGTCCTTTACATGCTCTTGGCCTGAGGCCTACCTCCAGAAAAAGAACTATTAGCCATTTTAAAGCTTTAGGCCCCGTACACACGACCGAGAAACTCGATGGGCAAAACACATTGTTTTGCTCGTCGAGTTCCTTGTTCGGCTGTCAGAAAACTCGTCGAGCCAAATGTTCCCATTGCCCAACGAGGAAATAGAGAACATGCTCTCTATTTGGCTCGACGAGTTTCCCGACGGTTTTCTCTGCGAAAAGTGTACACACGACCGGTTTTCTAGGCAGAATACATCTCCCATCGAGTTTCTTGCTGGATTCTGCCGAGAAAACCGGTCGTGTGTACGGGGCCTAACGGTCAACATTATCAGAGTGTGCCAAAAAATAAAAAACGCAGAGGTGATCAAACACCACCTCTATTTGTGGGAGAAAAAAAGGACGTCAATTTTTTTTTGGAAGCCACGTCGCACGTCCGCGCAATTGTCAGTTAAAGCGACGCAGTGCCGAATCGCAAAAAGTGGCCTGGTCATTTGGCAGCCAAATCCTCCGGGGCTGAAGTGGTTTAGAGGAAAAATAATTTTGGCTTTAGACATATTTTTAATGGATTGCTCTGGAGTTAGAAATGTGATCAGTAGCTGTAGAGAGTTGCCGACACTCTGTAAAGTTCAGTAGCCACGCTTTCCCTTTAA
The DNA here is from genome assembly GCF_905171775.1 of Rana temporaria. Lineage (NCBI taxonomy): Eukaryota > Metazoa > Chordata > Amphibia > Anura > Ranidae > Rana > Rana temporaria. The sequence continues at coordinate 465,954,704 of NC_053492.1, read as the reverse complement.
AATGATTCTATTTGAAATGGTTAGAATTTGATTTTGAATTTCATAGCTAAACTAATCTCTCAAGGTTAGAATGACTCATGTGTCAGATTGGCTGTCCTCGGGCTCTCAGTGCCTTGGGGATGGCTAGCAGGTGAGAAGCACGGTGTTGGCTCTATCTGTATGTGCAGCACTTGTGCATGTTTGCTACGCTGATATATATATATATATATATATATATATATATATATATATATATATATACAGTTGTATTCAAAATTATTCAACCCCCCACTGAAATTGATTGTTTTGCCCAGTTTGACATTGATTTTGATCATTCAGTCATCCTGCTTACAATTAAATCAAAGAGGCACGTGTAGGTCAGACAAATATAACATAACATTTATAATGAAATAACCACAAATGTCTTTTCTGTGCTCACATCATTATCAGTTTTATTCAACCCCCAAGTGACATTCAATCTTAGTACTTAGTACAACATCCTTTTACAGTTATAACAGCTTTTAAACGTGAAGCATAGCTTGACACAAGTGTCTTGCAGCGATCTACGGGTATCTTCGCCCATTCGTCATGGGCAAAAGCCTCCAGTTCAGTCACATTCTTAGGCTTGCGCACTGCAACTGCTTTCTTTAACCACTTAAGGACCGGACCAATATGCTGCTAAATGACCCAAGGGGTTTTTACAATTCGGCACTGCGTCGCTTTAACAGACAATTGCGCGGTCGTGCGACGTGGCTCCCAAACAAAATCGGCGTCCTTTTTTCCCCACAAATAGAGCTTTCTTTTGGTGGTATTTGATCACCTCTGCGGTTCTTATTTTTTGCGCTATAAACAAAAATAGAGCGACAATTTTGAAAAAAATTCAATATTTTTTACTTTTTGCTGTAATAAATATCCCCCAAAAACATATATAAAATTATTTTTTCCTCAGTTTAGGCCGATACGTATTCTTCTACCTATTTTTGGTAAAAAAAAACGCAATAAGCGCTTATCGATTGGTTTGCGCAAAATTTATAGCGTTTACAAAATAGGGGATATTTTTATTCTTTTTTTTTTTTACAACTAATGGCGGCGATCAGCGATTTTTTTTCGTGACTGCGACATTATGGCGGACACTTCGGACAATTTTGACACATTTTTGGGACCATTGTAATTTTCACAGCAAAAAATGCATTTTTACGGTAAATTGCATTGTTTATTGTGAAAATGACAGTTGCAGTTTGGGAGTTAACCACAGGGGGCGCTGTAGGAGTTATGTTTCACCTAGTGTGTGTTTACAACTGTAGGGGGGTGTGGCTGTAGGTCTGACGTCATCGATCGAGTCTCCCTATAAAAGGGATCACTCGATCGATTCAGCCGCCACAGTGAAGCAAGGGGAAGCCGTGTTTACATACGGCTCTTCCCGTTCTTCAGCTCCGGGGAGGCGGCTAGAAACGAATAGCCACGTCGTCCTGGATCGCTCCTGAAGCCACGGGAACTGCCGCATGTACGGGGGGGGGGGTACGGGGGGGGGGTCCCGATCGGACCCTCGAGTCACGTCTAGGCAGGGACGTACAGGTACGCCATTGTGCCTGTCCGTGCCATTCTGCCGACGTATATGTACATGCGGCGGTCCGGAAGTGGTTAAGTCCCACCAGAGGTTCTCAATCGGATTTAAGTCTGGTGACTGCGATGGCCACTCCAAAATGTTCCAGCCTTTAATCTGCAACCCTGCTCTAGTGGAGTTGGAGGTATGCTTGGGATCATTGTCCTGTTGAAAGGTCCAACGTCTCCCAAGCCTCAGGTTTGTGACGGACTGCATCACATTGTCATCCAATATCTCCTGGTACTGAAGAGAATTCATGGTACCTTGCAGACGCTGAAGCTTCCCTGTACCTGCAGAAGCAAAACAGCCCCAAAGCATGATTGACCCCCCGCCATGCTTCACAGTAGGCAAGGTGTTCTTTTCATCATAGGCCTTGTTCTTCCTCCTCCAAACATAGCGTTGACCCATGGGCCCAAACAGTTCTAATTTTGTTTCATCAGTCCACAGAACACAATCCCAAAACTTCTGTGGTTTGTCCACATGACTTTTGGCATACTGCAGTGGACTCTTCTTATTCTTTGGAGACAGCAAGGTGGTGCGCCTGGGAGTTCTGGCATGGAGGCCTTCATTACGCAGTGTGCGCCGTATTGTCTGAGCAGAAACTTCAGTACCCACATCTGACAATTCTTTTCTCAGTTCCTCAGCAGTCACACGGGGACTTTTCCCCACTCTACGCTTCAGGTAGCGCTCAGCAGTCAAAGTCAGCATCTTCTTTCTGCCATGACCAGGTAGCGTTTCAACAGCGCCCTTTGCCTTGAATTTGCGAATGATGCTTCCTATGGTGTCCGGCATAAGGCAAAAAGCACCGGAGAGCGTGGAGAAGAGAGCGGAGAGTCGGAAAAGACCCCCGGAGTCAGAAGAGACCCCGGGAGTCGGAAGAAGACCCCTGAAGTTGGAAGAGACCCCTGAAGTCGGAAGAAGACCCACGGAGCTGCCTAATAAATTACTTTGAAAACCTGTCTAGTGTGTTTTTTTTTCTTGACACTTTTTTCCCCCAGGTGAATGGGTAGGGGTACGATGTACCCCATACTCATTCACATAGGGTGGGGGCCGGGAACTTGACGCCCCTTTATTAAAGGGGCTCCCAGATTCCGATAACCCCCCGCCCGCTGACCCCAACAACCAACGGCCATGGTTGTCAGGAAGAGGCCCTTTTCCTCATCAACATGGAGACAGGGTGCTTTGGGGTGGAGGGCCACAGGGCGCCCCCCTGCCCCAAAGCTCTCACCCCCCCATGTTGAGGGCATGCAGCCTGGTACGGTTCAGGAGGGGGGGGCGCTAGCTCGTCCCCACCCCCTTTCCTGACCGGCCGGGCTGCGTGCTCGGATAAGGGTCTGGTGTGGATTTTGGGGGGACCCCCACGCCGCCCAGGGCCTGGTATTCTCTTGGTGGGGGGGTGGGGTATGCTCTTGGAGGGGGAACCCATGCCGGTTTTTTATTTAAAATTTGGCGTAGAGTTCCCCCTCAAGATCAGCAGAGCACAAGTGGCATTCATAAGTTAGATCAGGCAAGACAGTGTTCCGACTTTGATCCGACTTCAATGATATTCAATGGAGTGAAGTAGGATCGAAGTCGTACCAAAGTAGTACCGGGAGCATTTGCAAAGTCGCTCCGACATGTGTCGGACCAGTTAAGATGACTCTCATAGGGAAACATTGATTTTCACACGTCATGCAACATGAGCTCCCACTGGCGGCAGCACCCCCCCCCCGGTTCTCTGCTCCAGGGGGCCCATGCCTGAAGCTGTGTAAGGGGCCCCATAATTCCTGATGGTGGCCCTGGGTAAGTGTACACACGCTCAGGTTTCTCGGCAGGAAAACACTGCCAAGAATCTCACAACGAGAAAATAGAGAGCAGGTTCTCTATTTTTCTCGTTTAGATTCTGGGCAATTTTCTGGACGTGAAACCTCAAAGCCTCGTACACACGCTCGGTATACTCTATACTTGTGAAGAAAACTGCCTAGAATCTCGGCTCTCTATTTTCTCATTGTGATTCTCGGCAGTGCTTTCCTGCCGAGAAACCCGAGAGTGTGTATACTTACCTGTTGCCGTGGAAACCCTCGAAATGACTTTGACGCATGCGCGGTAGCTTCCTAAGCGCATGCTCGCCGTATGCGATGACGTCACCACGTTCTTGCCATTTAAAAGAACGGCGGTTCTTTTGAATGGAGCATCTGCACACTCGGGCGGCAAGAGATTCTTGCCAAGAATCTCGTCGGGAACAACAACGTTTTTTTCCTGACGAGATTCTGACCCGTGTGTACGAGGCTCAAGGGTTTACATACACTTTAAAACGTATGACAGGTTTGCTTTAATCCAAAAAGGTGATATGTGCTTATAATGAAAAATGTTCACAGTATAAATTTGCTGTTTAGGAGACGGATGATCTATTTATTATACATGAGCTGCATACATGCCTACATAATGGTTCATAAGAAATGTCATGCATATTTAAACAGTGTCAAACTGGGGATATGAAGGATATACTGGGGAGGTAAAATGGTAACATTAGAATTTTTTAGAGCATTATGTGTCATTTGTTTCATGTCAACCAGCGTGAAAGCCGTGTACCAGCAGTAATATATGCGTGTTCTGTGGTTATTACTCTGTAGAAGCACATACTGCTGTTTACGTGTCTATATACAGTGAGGAAAATAAGTATTTGAACACCCTGCTATTTTGCAAGTTCTCCCACTTGGAAATCATGGAGGGGTCTGAAATTGTTATCGTAGGTGCATGTCCACTGTGAGAGACATAATCAAAAAAAAATAATCCAGAAATCACAATGTATGATTTTTTTAACTATTTATTTGTATGATACAGCTGCAAATAAGTATTTGAACACCTGAGAAAATCAATGTTAATATTTGGTACAGTAGCCTTTGTTTGCAATTACAGAGGTCAAACGTTTCTTGTAGTTTTTCACCAGGTTTGCACACACTGGAGGAGGGATTTTGGCCCACTCCTCCACACAGATCTTCTCTCGATCAGTCAGGTTTCTGGGCTGTCGCTGAGAAACACAGAGTTTGAGCTCCCTCCAAAGATTCTCTATTGGGTTTAGGTCTGGAGACTGGCTAGGCCACGCCAGAACCTTGATATGCTTCTTACAGAGCCACTCCTTGGTTATCCTGGCTGTGTGCTTCGGGTCATTGTCATGTTGGAAGACCCAGCCTCGACCCATCTTCAAAGCTCTAACTGAGGGAAGGAGGTTGTTGCCCAAAATCTCGCAATACATGGCCCCGGTCATCCTCTCCTTAATACAGTGCAGTCGCCCTGTCCCATGTGCAGAAAAACACCCCCAAAGCATGATGCTACCACCCCCATGCTTCACAGTAGGGATGATGTTCTTGGGATGGTACCCATCATTCATCTTCCTCCAAACACGGTTAGTGGAATTATGACCAAAAAGTTCTATTTTGGTCTCATCTGACCACATGACTTTCTCCCATGACTCCTCTGGATCATCCAAATGGTCATTGGCAAACTTAAGACGGGCCTTGACATGTGCTGGTTTAAGCAGGGGAACCTTCCGTGCCATGCATGATTTCAAACCATGACGTCTTAGTGTATTACCAACAGTAACCTTGGAAACGGTGGTCCCAGCTCTTTTCAGGTCATTGACCAGCTCCTCCCGTGTAGTCCTGGGATGATTTCTCACCTTTCTTAGGATCATTGAGACCCCACGAGGTGAGATTTTGCATGGAGCCCCAGTCCGAGGGAGATTGACAGTCATGTTTAGCTTCTTCCATTTTCTAATGATTGCTCCAACAGTGGACCTTTTTTCACCAAGCTGCTTGGCAATTTCCCTGTAGCCCTTTCCAGCCTTGTGGAGGTGTACAATTTTTTCTCTGTGTCTTTGGACAGCTCTTTGGTCTTGGCCATGTTAGTAGTTGGATTCTTACTGATTGTATGGGGTGGACAGGTGTCTTTATGCAGCTAATGACCTCAAACAGGTGCATCTAATTTAGGATAATAAATGGAGTGGAGGTGGACATTTTAAAGGCAGACTAACAGGTCTTTGAGGGTCAGAATTCTAGCTGATAGACAGGTGTTCAAATACTTATTTGCAGCTGTATCATACAAATAAATAGTTAAAAAATCATAAATTGTGATTTCTGGAATTTTTTTTTTGATTATGTCTCTCACAGTGGACATGCACCTACGATGACAATTTCAGACCCCTCCATGATTTCCAAGTGGGAGAACTTGCAAAATAGCAGGGTGTTCAAATACTTATTTTCCTCACTGTATATATATATACTGTGCCAGATTCTCAAAAGAGATACTACGGCGTATCTACTGATACACCGTCGTATCTCTGTTTTTGGCCCCGAGTATCTATGCGTCTGATTCCTAGAATCATTTACGCATTGATACGGCGTAGATCCGACTGGTGTAAGTCACTTACACCGTCGGATCTTAGATGTAATTCTACGCTGGCCGCTAGGTGGCGTTTACGTTGATTTCTCATTTGACTATGCAAATGAGCCTGATACGCCGATTCCCGAATGAATTTGCGCCGCATCGTCGTCGTTTACGTCGTTTCCGTAAGCGTAAGGTTACCCCTGCTATATGAGGGGTAACCTTACGCCAGTCAGCCGTATGGCATGTTAAGTATGGCGTCGGGTCCGCGTCGTCTTTTTCCGTCGGTTACGTCGTTTTACTAACTCGTCCGCGAATACGACTTTACGTCAATGACGCTCACGTCGGCATCATTGACGTTTTCCGTCGTGAGCTGGAGCATGCGCACTGGGCTATTTTTCAGCCCGGCGCATGCGCAGTTCGATCGTCGCGGGGGCGCGCTTAATTTGAATACAAGCCGCCCCCTTTGAATTACGCGGCCATACGCCGGGCCATTTACACTGCGCCGCCGCAAATTACAGAGCAAGTGCTTCGCGAATACGGCACTTGCTCCAGTAAGTTGCGGTGGCGTAGTGTAAATGACTTACACTACGCCTACGCCGTTTCTTAGAGAATCTGGCCCACTGTGTGTATATATATATACTGTATATATATATATATATATATATACAGTATCTCACATTTTTGTAAATATTTTCTTCTATCTTTTCATGTGACAACACTACAGTAAAGAAATGACACTTTGTATCTACAATGTTGTGTAGTGAGTGTACAGCTTGTATAACAGTGTAAATTTGCTGTCCCCTCAAAATAACTCAACACACAGCCATTAACCACTTGCCGACCGCCACCTGTACGGCAAGAATGGCACGGCTGCGCAAAGTAATGTATATATACGTCACTTTGAATTTTGCGCCGCGAGCTCCGTGACTGTGCCAGCGTGACCCGCAGACCCGATGTCCGCCGGTGTCCCGTGATCGGGTCACGGAGCGGCAGAACAGGGGGGGGGGAATGCCGTTGTAATCAAGGCATCTCCCTGTTCTGCCTAGTGACAGGACACTAATCGCCTGCTCCCTGTCATCGGGAGCAGTGATCAGTGTCGCGTCACAGTAAGCCCCACCCCCACACAGTTAGAATCACTCCCTAGGACGCACTTAACCCCCTTGATCGCCCCCTAGTGGTTAACCCCTTCCGTGCCAGTGTCATTTACACAGTAAACAGTGTAGGCTTTCCCTTCCCCTCCCTGCCATTCCCTCTCCCTCTCCCTCTCTCCCCTTCTGCTCCATCTCTCCCTTCCCTGCCCCCCTCCCCTTCCCCTCTCCCCCTCCCACCATCCCCTTCCCCTACTTAGTCCCTTACCTCCCCCTTTTCCCCCTCCTCCGCCCTCCCCCCCCTTCCCCCCCTTTTCCCTCCCTTTCCTCCCAGTCTCCCTCTTCCCTTTACCTGGTTTCCCCCCTCCCTTCCTCCCCCCCTTTCCCCTCCTCCCTTCCTCTTCCCTTCCTCCACGGGTGTCCCATTCCTTTTTTATGCTCCTCTTTACTTGATTTCTTACCTATTTTCTGCCTCCATTTAGAGATTTCCGCATTATCCCCCTTGTCCGCCGCAGGGGGGTTATATTAACCGGGGGGGCCTGACGCCGCACATGACCACACAAATAGTGGGTATGCTATTTCTTTCTGTATTATCCCTTTCTATTGTATTATTATGGCTATTGTTGAATTATTATGTTTGTTTAATATTAATTGTATTGTTTGCTTTATAGATTGGTCCTCCTGAGGAAGCGGTTCGACCGCAAAACTAGTCGAGGCATAGACCAGTCTATATGTTTGTAATAACAGATATTGCCCGGGGGGTATCCCTGAGGTCCTGTTTTTTCAATTTTAATCATGTATTCTTTGTCTAATAATTTTATGCAATAAAATGTACTATTATTTTTTACATGTATGTAATTTCTTAACAAAGAACCGAGATAGTCCATTAATCCTTTGGGGGGAGGGAATGTTAGAGGATCAGCATTAGCCACTGTCCCTTGTCCCCACCCTTTTCGACAGTAACCACTGCTTTTTTATAGCACCGATCGCTGTATAAATGTGAATGGTCCCAAAATAGCGTCAAAGGTTTTCTGATGTGTCCGCCATAATGTCGCAGTCACAATAAAAATCGCTGATCGCCGCCATTACTATTAAAAAAAAAGTTAATAATAAAAATGCTATAAAACTACCCCCTATTTTGTGTACGGCAACTTTAGCGCAAGGCTGCCCCTTCTAATAGTAGGGGCAGCCAATGCTAAAGTATAGCCGCCGCTCCCGCGACGTGAAATTTGAATTTCACGTCGTTTGCGTAAGTGATTCGTGAATGGCGCCGGACGCCATTCACGTTCACTTTGAAGCAAATGACGTCCTTGCGACGTCATTTGCCGCAATGCACGTCGGGAAAGTTTCCCGACGGAGCATGCGCTGTACGCTCGGCGCGGGAGCGCGCCTAATTTAAATGATTCCCGCCCCCGGCGGGATCATTTACATTGCGCGCGCTTACGCCGGGCAATTTTGCCGGCTCGCCCTCGCAATTTACGGAGCTACTGCTCCGTGAATCGAGGGCAGCGCAAAGTATTTGTGGGGGCGCAGGGCAAAATCGTTGCCCTGCTCCCCCGCAAATATCGCGCAAATGTACCTGAATCTGGGCCATTGCATTTTTTTTCAAAATTGACGCTCTATTTTTGTTTGTAGCGCAAAAAATAAAAACCGCAGAGGTGATCAATTATCACCAAAAGAAAGCTCTATTTGTGGGGAAAAAAGGACGCCAATTTTGTTTGGGAGCCACGCCGCACGACCGCGCAATTGTCAGTTAAAGCGACGCAGTGCCGAATCGCAAAAAGGGGCACGGTCCTTAACCTGCATAATGGTCCGGGTCTTAAGTGGTTAAGACGGCCCCGTGTTATCCCGCTTATGTTTAGAAAAGCAAAACCCAACTAGGTCTTGTAGGGTTAACAGTCCCAAGTATAAAATGTGGTGAATAATGGATCTCTCTGTGTGTGACGTGTATGGCGGGGTCAGGAACGTTTTATGCCGCAATGTATTTAATCAGAATCATGATGAAAATTCAAATGTATTCGGCATCATCTTTCATTCATCAAAAGCAGAGCCTGGAGGAGTAATATGTGTATAACGTGAAATATATTACGCCTGATCTACATGGGATGATCTCTCTCACAAGCCCTTACCTTTCCCCCTCACCTCACCGCCAACGTTTTCATTAACTAAAAACACTTCGCAATATTGCCGTCCAGTAAAAACAGCCCAGGGAGAAATGAATATATAATGCGAAAATATACCGTAAGTCTAATAAAGTAAAAGCACCCCTTACAAACACAGCATTTGAGATTTCAAGGTTGGGGTAGATTCAAGTAGGGGAGCGGACTACTACGGCGGCGCAGCGTACCGTTTTTACGCTACGCCTCCGTAAATTACTTGAGCTACGCTTCATTCACGAAGCATTTGCTCCGTAATTTGCGGCGGCGTTTCGTAAAAGTGGCCGCCGTAAGCGTGCGTAATTTAAATGATCCCGTAGGGGGCGTGGATCATTTAAATTAGGCGCGTTCCCACGCCGAACGTAGTGCGCATGCTCCGTCGGGAAACTTTTCCGACGTGCATTGCGGTAAATGACGTCGCAAGGACATCATTTGCTTAGGAGGGAACGTAAATGGCGTCCACTTACGCAAACGACGCAAATTTCGAAAAACACGACGCGGGAACGACGTCCATACTTAGCATTGGCTGCGTCTCCTAATAGCAGGAGCAGCCTTACGACGGAAGCGCCGTACGCAAACGACGTAACACTCGAACGCCGGGCGCGCGTACGTTTGTGAATCGGCGTGAGTCAGAATGCAGCCTAAGATACGACGGCATAAGAGCCTTATGCCAGTCATATCTTAGGCTACAGTCGGCGTATCGAGCTTTCTGAATACAGAAAGTCGATACGCCGGCGCTACTTAGCAATTACGCTGCGTATCTATGGATACGCAGGCGTAATTGCTACCTGAATCTACCCCGTTGCTTTTATATATAGAAAATACATACATTTTTAGATACAGAGGCCCAGATTCTCGTAGAATGCCGTATCTTTGCGGCGGCGTAACGTATCCTATTTACGTTACGCCTCCGCAACTTAGACAGCAAGTGCTGTATTCTCAAAGCACTTGCTCCGTAAGTTGCAGCGGCGTAGCGTAAATCGCCCGGCGTAAGCCCGCCTAATTCAAATTTTGATCAGGGGGGCGTGTTTTATGTAAAACTACTGTGACCCGACGTGATTGACGTTTTTGCGGAACGGCGCATGTGCCGTCCGTGGAATTTCCCAGTGTGCATTGCTCCAAATTACGCCGCAAGGACGTCATTGGTTTCGACGTGAACGTAAATGACGTCCAGCCCCATTCACGGACGATTTATGCAAACGACGTAACTTTTTCAAATTTCGACGCGGGAACAACGGCCATACTTAACATTGTTACGCCGCACTTATGCCTCATATAGCAGGGGTAACTATACGCCGGGAAAAGCCTAACGTAAACGTCGTAACTTTACTGCGTCGGCTGCGCGTACGTTCGGGAATTTGCGTAATCTAGCTAATTTGCATACTCGGAAATTCGACGGAAGCGCCACCTAGCGGTCAAAAAAAAATGCAGTTTAGATCCGACGGCGTAAGAGACTTACGCCTGTCGGATCTAATGGATATCTATGCGTAACTGATTCTAAGGCCTCGTACAGACGAGAGGATATCCGCGGATAAATCCTCTGGCGGATTTGGATCTGATGGCTGTACACACCATCAGATCGAAATCCCCGTGGAATACATCCGCGGTGACGTGGCCGCACCCTGGAAGGTAAATACTTCCACGCATGCGTCGAATCATTACGACGCATGCGAGGGATGGGAGCGGATGGACTGATCTGGTGAGTCTGTACAGACGACCGGATCAGTCCGCTGGACTGGATTCCAGTGGATAGATTTTGTAGCATGCTAAGAAATTTTTATCCGCTGGGAATCCGTCGGCTGGATTTTTATCCGCCGGGAAATGTCCGCTAGGCCGTACACACGACCGGATCTATCTGCTGGAACTGATCCGCGAATCAATCCCAGCGGATAGATCCGGTCGTGTGTACGGGGCCTAAGAATCAGGCGCATAGATACGACGGGTCGGATTAGGACTTACGACGGCGTACATGGCGCTGCGCCGTCATAAGTCCTTTCAGAATCTGGGCCAGAATCTCACAAAAGTAAGTACACCCCTCAACTTTTTGTAAATCTTTTCTTCTATATTTTCATGTGACAACACTGAAGAAATGACACTTTGCTACAATGTTGTGTAGTGAGTGTTCAGCTTGTATAACAGTGTACATTTGCTGTCCCCTCAAAATAACTCAACACACAACCATTAATGTCTAAACCGCTGGCAACAAAAGTGAGTACACCCCTGAGTGAAAATGTCCAAATTGGGCCCAAAGTGTCAATATGTTGTGTGGCCGCCATTATTTTCCAGCTCTGCCTTAACCCTCTTGGGCATGGAGGTCACCAGAGCTTTGCAGGTTGTCACTGGAGTCCTCTTCCCCTCCTCCATAATGACATCACGGAGCTAATGGATGTTGGAGACCTTGCACTCCTCCACCTTCCGTTTGAGGAGCCCCACAGATGATCAATAGGGTTTAGGTCTGTAGAGATATGATTGGCCAGTCCATCACCTTTACCCTCAGCTTCTTTAGCAAGGCAGTGGTCGTCTTGGAGGTGTGTTTGGGGTAGGGTGACCACGTGTCCCGGATTGCCCCGGGCACATTCATTAATTTGTTACTTTTTAACATTTAGAATTTTAAGTCGACTATGAACCTTTTGTGGCTTTATAGCAGGGGTCGTCAAACTGCGGCCCGAGGGCCAGATGTGGCCCTTTGCTAGCCTTTATCCGGCCCTTGGGACACAATTCCTCCCACTGACACCAACAATATGGCACTATTTCTTCCACCACTACCCATCATGGGATACTATTCCTCCTACTAATAGGGGCATTACTCGTCCTCCTCTATTGACCACCAACCCTGGCGCCATATTTATTGTCACTAATGCCAGACCTGGGACATTTTCTTCCCAAGCTGGCCACAATCCGGCCTTCCTAAAGTCTGAAGGACAATAAACTGGCCCTTTGTTTTAAAAGTTTGGAGACCCCTGCTTTATAGCAATCATTTTGGGATGTATCTTAATCACCCACACAAGCAATGCACCTTTTAAGTATTTGACTCTGCATTACTGTTGTGGCTTTCTTCTCTGTGTTTCCTGTCAACACGTCGGGGCCTTGCAGGTTCGGCACACACCGGTAGCCGTTGTATCTTATTTCATTCCATGTCTCTATGTCCATGTTTTCTGTCAGCAGCATGTTCTGTCATAGCGGTTCTGTCAGCAGCATGTTTCCTGTCATAGCGTGAGCTGTCATAGCGGTTCTGTCAGCAGCACGTTTCCTGTCGTAGCGTGAGCTGTCATAGCGGTTCTGTCAGCAGCACGTTTCCTGTCGTAGCGTGAGCTGTCATAGCGGTTCTGTCAGCAGCATGTTTCCTGTCGTAGCGTGAGCTGTCATAGCATTTCTGTCAGCAGCACGTTTCCTGTCATAGCGGTTCTGTCAGCAGCATGTTTCCTGTCGTAGCGTGTGCTGTCATAGCATTTCTGTCAGCAGCACGTTTCCTGTCATAGCATTTCTGTCAGCAGCACGTTTCCTGTCATAGTGTGTGCTGTCATAGCGGTTCTGTCAGCAGCATGTTTCCTGTCGTAGCGTCAGCTGTCATAGCATTTCTGTCAGCAGCACGTTTCCTGCCGTAGCGTGTGCTATCATAGCGGTTCTGTCAGCAGCACGTTTCCTGTCGTAGCGTGAGCTGTCATAGCGGTTCTGTCAGCAGCATGTTTCCTGTCGTAGCGTGTGCTGTCATAGCATTTTTGTCAGCAGCACGTTTCCTGCCGTAGCGTGTGCTGTCATAGCGGTTCTGTCAGCAGCATGTTTCCTGTCGCAACGTGTGCTGTCATAGCGATTCTGTCAGCAGCACGTTTCCTGTCATAGCGTGTGCTGTCATAGCGATTCTGTCAGCAGCATGTTTCCTGTCGTGACATGTGCTGTCATAGCGATTCTGTCAGCAGCACGTTTCCTGTCATAGCGTGTGTGGTCATAACGGATCTGTCAGCAGCACGTTTCCTGTTATAGCGTGTGCTGTCATAACGGTTCTGTCAGCAGCACGTTTCCTGTCATAGCGTGTGCTGTCATAACGGTGTTGTGTTGTTGTCGTGTTGTGTTCTGTCGTAGCGTGTTATGTTTCTGTCGTAGCGTGTTATGTTTCTGTCGTAGCGTGTTGTGTTCTGTCGTAGCGTGTTGTGTTCTGTCGTAGCGTGTTATGTTTCTGTCGTAGCGTGTTATGTTTCTGTCGTAGCGTGTTATGTTTCTGTCGTAGCGTGTTATGTTTCTGTCGTAGCGTGTTGTGTTCTGTCGTAGCGTGGTGTGTTCTGTCGTAGCGTGTTGTGTTCTGTCGTAGCGTGTTGTGTTTCTGTCGTAGCGTGTTGTGTTCTGCCGTAGCGTGTTGTGTTCTGTCGTAGCGTGTTGTGTTTCTGTCGTAGCGTGTTGTGTTCTGTCGTAGCGTGTTGTGTTCTGTCGTAGCGTGTTGTGTTCTGTCGTAGCGTGTTGTGTTCTGTCGTAGCGTGTTGTGTTCTGTCGTAGCGTGTTGTGTTTCTGTCGTAGCATGTTGTGTTCTGTCGTAGCGTGTTGTGTTCTGTCGTAGCGTGTTGTGTTCTGTCGTAGCGTGTTGTGTTTCTGTCGTAGCGTGTTGTGTTCTGTCGTAGCGTGTTGTGTTCTGTCGTAGCGTGTTGTGTTCTGTCGTAGCGTGTTGTGTTTCTGTCGTAGCGTGTTGTGTTCTGTCGTAGCGTGTTGTGTTTCTGTCGTAGCGTGTTGTGTTCTGTCGTAGCGTGTTGTGTTCTGGCGTAGCGTGTTGTGTTCTGTCGTAGCGTGTTGTGTTCTGTCGTAGCGTGTTGTGTTTCTGTCGTAGCGTGTTGTGTTCTGTCGTAGCGTGTTGTGTTTCTGTCGTAGCGTGTTGTGTTCTGTCGTAGCGTGTTGTGTTCTGTCGTAGCGTGTTGTGTTCTGTCGTAGCGTGTTGTGTTCTGTCGTAGCGTGTTGTGTTCTGTCGTAGCGTGTTGTGTTTCTGTCGTAGCGTGTTGTGTTCTGTCGTAGCGTGTTGTGTTCTGTCGTAGCGTGTTGTGTTCTGTCGTAGCGTGTTGTGTTCTGTCGTAAAGTGTTGGCTATCACAGCTCTGTCATTGGTATTTCTGGCACAGCAGCTCAGTCTTTTGCATGTTCTGTCATGGCGTGTTTTGTCATGGCATGTTTCTGGCACAGCAGCTCAGTCTTAGCTTGTTCCTGCCAGCATGTCGGTGGCATGCAGGTTCAGCTTACACAGGTAGCCGGTTCATCGTCATTCGTTCAATGTCTCTTCTTATTTTTCTGAGGTTATTTGCATTCCTGGTCCAGTTAGCTAGGGCTCTCATATTGGGATCTGTCACGTCTTCAGATCCATTCAGGCTGAGGTTTTCGTTTTTCTTATGATTGTTGACCTCAATCTTCTCGCCTGTCACGTCACATCATACTATGCATTTCGTTTCACCTGCAGGACTACCGACCACGGTCTGTGGGTAGACGGGTCCTCAGTTTTCTGTTCCAACGGATGGGCGTTATCACAACAGGTCGCTTGACTGTGAGTTAGCCTGCCCCTACAAATACAGCCACCTAAGTGGAGTACAGATAATTGATTACAAAGGATGTAGGGTGCACAGAAAGCCTTCCCAGAAGAGTTGAAGCGCGTTATAGCTGCAAAGGGCGGGGCCAACTCAATATTGAACCCTACGGACTAATAGCCAGATTCACAAATAGTTACGCCGGCGTATCAGTAGATACGCCGACGTAACTCCGAATCTCCGAATCTGCGCCGTCGTAAGTTTAAGTGTATTCTCAAACTGAGATACACTTAAACCTATCTAAGATACGACAGCCTGCGCCGTCGTATCTTAGGGTGCAATATTTAGGCTGGCCGCTAGGTAGCGCTTCCGCTGAGTTTGGCGTAGAATATGTAAATGCCTAGATACGCCGATTCACGAACGTACGCGCACCCGTCGCATTAAAGATACGCCGATTACGTAAGGCGTTTTCCGGCGTTAAGTTATTCCATCAAATAGCTGGCCTAGTCAATGTTAAGTATGGCCGTCGTTCCCGCGTCGAAATTTGAAAATTTTTAGTCGTTTGCGTAAGTCGTCCGTGAATAGGACTGGACGTCATTTACGTTCACGTCAAAACCAATACATCCTTGCGGCGTACTTTGGAGCAATGCACACTGGGATATGTACACGGACGGCGAATGCGCCGTTCCTAAAAAAACGTCAATCACGTCGGGTCACCCTCCATTAACATAAAACACGCCCCCCTCATCCTCATTTGAATTAGGCGCGCTTACGACGCTCCCATTTACGCTACGCCGCCGTAAGTTAGGAGGCAAGTGCTTTGTGAATACAGTACTTGCCTCTCTGACTAAAGGCGGCGTAGCGTAAATACGGTACGCTACGTCGCCTTAAAGATGCGCGCCCCTACCTGAATCTGGCTATTAGACTGAGATGCCATTAAAGCTCATGTGCGTGTAAAGGCAGGCGTCCCAATACTTTTGACAATATAGTGTATAGAGAATATACAGTATATGTAAATATTTTGCCTTTCATTTCTTTTTTAAACTACATGGGTTGTTTTACAAGGTCAGGGTTTCCATATACTTTAACACATAGGACTTATATGGATCAGAATTTTCATAAGAATGCAAATACATGCAGGAACCTCAGTCACGTTTGGCTATATGGAGGTATTAGGCTCCTGATACTAATTAGCCCGTTGGTTGCCTACAGTAGTAAATTGAGTGAGGTATAGCTTTGCATATATGAATGCAAAGTCTATGTAAAACAGACGGGCAACTCAATAAGTGAACGGACATATACAGCACACGCCTTTATTAAACTGGCTATGTAATTACAAATGGTGGCTCAGTGGTTAGCACTGGGGTCCTTGGTATGAATCCAGGTGGGGGCTGGCAGCCTTAGGCCTGGGGGGAAAGTCCAGTCAAGTGGCCCATTGAACCGCCGAATCAGCTCACCACCCATGGCTCACCTGGTTTTTCAATGCAGCCTCACCAGTGCCCATCAATGCAGCCTGATCACTGGGGAAGGTTACGTGGGGTGTATGAAGGGGGAGATGGGGGGTCAGCTAGGGGTGTAAGGGTCTCTCACCTCAGTCATCTCAGCTCAACAGGTCCTTGCACGCCATGTCCCGATGCTCTGTTTTCCACCCACTTGGAGCTTGAGCACGGACTACAACTCCCGGGAATGCAACAGCTAGTGGTCGGTCGCCGTGCCCCCGGCCCAACTTCCTAGACCAGAAAAAAAAAAGAAAATGATAGTGGGCAGCGGCTGCCGGACATTTTGAACATAATTTGGGGTGGCCTGGGAGGAAATTGACACCCTGCCCCCTGGCCCAGCCCTCCCCTGTATGAATCTAATGCCGCGTACACGCGGTCGGAAATTCCGCCAGCTTTTGGTCGGAAATTCCGACCGTGTGTAGGACTTTTGCTGGCAGAATTTCCACCAGTAAAAGATCGAGAGCAGGTTCTCAATTTTTCCAACGGGAAAAATTCAGATTGGAAATTCCGATCGTCTGTAGCAATTTCCGACACGCAAAATTCTGGCGCATGCTCGGAAACAATTCAGACGCATGCTCGGAAACAATTCAGACGCATGCTCGGAAGCATTGAACTTAATTTTCTCGGCTCGCCGTAGTGTTGTACGTCACCGCGTTCTTGACGGTCGAATGTTCAGAGAACTTTTGTATGACCCGTGTGTATGCAAGCCAAGCTTGAGCGGAATTCCGTTGGAAAAACCATCCAAGGTTTTCCCGACGGAAAACTTGATCGCGTGTACGCGGCATAAGGCCCCATTCACACTTGAGAATGGGGCTGTTAGCAATTACATGTGGAAGACCCAGCAGGGGTTCCAGGCAGCCCCATTGAAAGCAGTGAGAAGTTGACGGCTCCCATAGCTAATTGCGACTGCTCATGAAATAGTCAGTCCTGTACATAGACTGTCTGCATCCAGAGCCGATCATCCTCAGTTAATCACTCCATGAGCGATTCCAAGCCAACGAGTGCCATTAGCTGTGGGAGGTGCCATCCTGTAGGCAGCTGCAGTCTACTTTCTCCAGTGCAGGTGGCGCTATTTGCAGATGTTAAAGAAGTCTTTAGGAACCTGCTTCATCTATGGTTTACTGGGTCACTGGGGAAGCGATCAGTGTTGCCAACCTACCAGATTGAAATTTACTGGCACGACACCCGAAATTTACTGGCACAGCCACGTTTTTACTGGCATTTCACAAAAGTTACTCAATTACATTTTGAGGTGCAAATTTCAGTATTTAGGCTACAAACAAGTACGCTGGGCAAATAGCAGTGTGATTTAAGGTAGATATTAAGGTAAAAAAAAACATATTTTTGTTATTTTCGATATAATGCGGGAAAATTATTTAGTCACATCACCCCCTGCCTCCATCCCCCTCTGCCACCAACACCCCCTGCCTCCATCCCCCTCTGCCACCAACACCCCCTGCCTCCATCCCCCTCTGCCACCAACACCCCCTGCCTCCATCCCCCTCTGCCACCAACACCCCCTGCCTTCACCCCCCTCTGTCACCAACACCCCCTGCCTCCATCCCCCTCTGCCACCAACACCCCCTGCCTCTATCCCCCTCTGCCACCAACACCCCCTGCCTCCATCTCCCTCTGCCACCAACACCCCCTGCCTTCATCCCCCTCTGCCACCAACACCCCCTGCCTCCATCCCCCTCTGCCCCAACACCCCTACCTTCACTCCTCTGCCACCAACACCCCCTGACTCCATCCCCTCTGCCACCAACACCCCCTACCTTCACCCCCTCTACCACCAACACCCCCTGCCTTCATCCCCCTCTGCCACCAACACCCCCTGCCTCCATCCCCCTCTGCCACCAACACCCCCTGCCTCCACCCCCTCTGTGGTGCCACAATCTCCCCCTGCCTCCAATCTCCCCCTGCCTCCAATCTCCCCCTGCCTTCAATCTCCCTGTGCCACCAACACCCCCTGCCTCCATCCCCTCTGCCACCAACACCCCCTGCCTTCACCCCCCTCTGTGGTGCCACACCCCCTGCCTTCAATCTCCCCCCAGGCCCCCTACCACCCCCTGCCTCCATCGTCCCCTGACACCAACACCCCCTGCCTCCACCCCCCTCTGTGGTGCCACAATCTCCCCCTGCCTCCAATCTCCCCCTGCATCCAATCTCCCCCTGCCTCCAATCTTCCTCTGCCTCCAATCTCCCCCTGCATCCAATCTCCCCCTGCCTCCAATCTCCCCCTGCCTCCATCGTCCCCTGCCTCCATCCCCCTCTGCGGTGCATATGAGATTGCAAAACAAAAGAACAGATTCTTCTGGACAGCCACACTCCGAATAAAAATTGCCTTTATTGTTAATCCAAATTGAAAAACAGCACTACATGTCACAGCACACCGGCAGAGCTGACGCGTTTCACACTATACTTAGTGTTTAATCATAGCATGCCTATGCCTCCAATCACCCCCTGCCACCAACACCCCCTGCCTCCAATCTCCCCCTGCCTCCATCCCCCTCTGTGGTGCCACCGCAGCCACCATCACCCTCTGCCTCCAATCACCCCCTTCCTCCAATCTCCATGCGCAGTTCCAAGCCGAACCGATCTCGGCTACTTTTACTGGCACATTTCCGCAACCACGGACATTTAAGGAAAGGGGAAAAAGGTGCCAGTTTTTACGAAGTGTCCGTAAAAATACGGACGGTTGGCAACACTGGAAGTGATCCGATTGTATCCATGTAAATTGGGTGACCATCTTGGGTCATGCAGAGCCAATTTAATGTTCTGGCTCTCAGGTTTGGTACGCTTTTGGCCAGTTGGTTGACTAGGAACAGGTACCCCGCCTGTAAGGGTCAGCACTAGCGCTAGGGAAAGGTTCCTGACAAGGAGGGAACGCGTAGGGCTGCATCTCTTCTGGACACCTTCCCAATTGGACACAAGACAGCCAGGCCGCGTTTTACCCCTAAGTCTGCTCCTTCACGCTGTTAGAAACTGTGAGTAAAGCCAGCTGGGTAACTTTCCCGCCAGGTTTGTTGTGATCCGTTGCTACATCACCTCAATCAATACAAGTTTTACATTGCACCCGACTGTGTGAATTATTGTTGCCTCTGCAGCTACAAGCCTCCCACTGCTTTCAATGGGACTGCCTCCCGTAGCTAGTTGTGGGATCCCCTGATGGGTCTCCTGCATGTAATTGCTAATGACCCAATATAATTGGGGCCTTAGTCAGGACACTGCATGGAGTCTGCGCATTCTTCCTGTGCATGCTTGGATGTCATCTCTCGTTTCCTGGTTTTAGAATAATTGGCTCCTGTCTAAATTGGCCTTGTACGTGTCTACTAATTGACGATCAAAAGATTGGAGAGGAAACCGCGCTTCTATGGTATCTCCAAAATTTTGCAAACAGGTAATTTTTCTTCTTCATTGACATGTGCTGATGAGGCGGCACTGGTGGGCACTGATAGGCTGCACTGATAGGCAGAGATAAGGCAGCACTGATGGGCACAGATAAGGCGGCACTGATGGGCACAGATAAGGCAGTACTGATGGCCACTGATGGGTGGCACTGATGGGCACTGGTAGGTGACACTGATAGGCACTGGTAGGTGACACTGATAGGCACTAGTAGGTGACACCGATGAGCACTGGTAGTGGATACTGATGGGCGGCACTGGTAGATGACACTGCTAGGTGGCACTGTGGGGTCTGATGGGTGGCACTGTGGGCACTGATAGGTAGCGCTGATGGTCACTGGCAGGTGGCTCTCCTTCATCGGGACCGATGTCCAGATGACACCCACCGGTGATTGGCTATTTTTTTTCTCCTCACGCTATCATTGTAGGGAGGAAAAATTAGCCGATTACCGGCTCTGTTTTCATCACACGATCAGCTGTCATTGGCTGACAGCTGATCACGTGGTAAGGGGTCGGGTTCGATGGCCTTACTCTGATCTGTGATCAGCCGAGTCTCATAGACTCGCTGATCACAAAGCGTGCTGTGCGCCCTACGCACCCTGCAGGGGTCGCGCCGGGCACTGGAGCATGGAAGGACGTCCAGGGGCGCCCTCCCGGCAATTCAGGTCCACGCTGTAGCCGTCTTTCGGTTATAGCGCGGATCTGTAGTGGTTATAAAGAAGGGTCAACACTGCAAATATTGACTTTTTGGATAAACGTCATGAAAGTATCAATAAAAGCCTTTGACACTTATGGAATGCTTGTAATTATACTTCAGTATCCCATAATAACATCTGACAAAAAGATCTAAAAACACTGAGGCTGCAGACTTTGTGAAAATGAATATTTGTGTCATTCTCAAAACTTTTGGCCATGGCTGTACATTTCATTCTACTTTAACCACTTCCCGCCCGGTCAATATACAATTGACGTCCGGGAAGTGGTTGTGAAATCCTGACTGGACGTCTATTGACGTCCTGCAGGATTTAATGCCGGTGTGCGCCCGTAGGGGCGCACAGCGCGGGGATCGGTGATG
The DNA here is from genome assembly GCF_905171775.1 of Rana temporaria. NCBI lineage: Eukaryota > Metazoa > Chordata > Amphibia > Anura > Ranidae > Rana > Rana temporaria. Next base: position 465,934,038 of record NC_053492.1, on the reverse strand, counting down.
CAGGGTGTCAGTCTGACACCCTGCATCTCCGATCTCGGTAAAGAGCCTCCGGCGGAGGCTCTTTACCACGTGATCAGCCGTGTCCAATCACGGCTGATCACGATGTAAACAGAAAGAGCCGTTGATGGCTCCTCCTCACTCGCGTCTGACAGACGCGAGTAGAGGAGAGCTGATCGGCGGCTCTCCTGACAGGGGGGGTTTGCGCTGATTGTTTATCAGCGCAGCCCTCCTCGGATGCCCACACTGGACCACCAGGGAAGCCCACACTGGACCACCAGCGAAGGGGGCAGTAAAAAATAAAAATACATGAGGAAGATGCCAATCAGTGCCCACAAATAGGCACTGACTGGCAACATGGGCACAAGTGATGCCCAGCAATGCCATCAGTGCCACCCCTCAGTGTCCATCAGTTCCACCCCTCAGTGTCCATCAATGCCACCCCTCAGTGTCCATCAGTGCCACCTCTCAGTGCCCATCCATGCCCAGTGCCCACCTATCAGTGCCACCCATAAGTACCGATCGGTGCCACCCATGAGTGCCCATCAGTGTCGCCTATGAGTGCCCAGTGCCGCCTATGAGTGCCAATCAGTGCCGCCTGAGTCCCCATCAGTGCCGCCTATGAGTGCCCATCAGTGCCGCCTCACCGATACCCATCAGTGCTGCCTCACCGGTGCCCGTAATCGAAGAAGAAAACTTACTTATTCACACAAAAAAAATAAAAATTTTCGGTCTTTTTTTAGATGTTGCGCAAAAATTAAAAATCGCAGAAGTGATCAAATACCACCAAAAGAAAGCTCTATTTGTGGGAACAAAATGATAAAAAAATTGCTTGGGTACAGTGTAGCATGACTGCGCAATTGTCATTCAAAGTGCGACAGTGCTGAAAGCTGAAAACTGGCTTGGGCAGGAAGGTGCGTTGTAATTTGTGATGTAGTTGGTGCACATTGGTGTAAACTGAAGTAACAGGCCATAATGTAAATTGCCTTGTCAATGCCTTGGGACCATGTTGGGCATATGGTATGCTGGGCATTCAGCGCGAATGGGCCCTTCGTTTGTAATTTATCGACTACAGGTTAGAAATACAAACAAAACAGATTGCAGATATTGTAAACTTAGGCAGACTGACTGTGTATTGGTGAAAATAAGCGACAGGAACCTGTAAATGAGTATGCAGACGCATGCAGAATTACGACTCTGGTGGATTTAGGCTCAAAGACATCCAAGGATGATGTGAAGGGTAGAAGAAGCTTCTCATTGCGCGATGCCAGATGTACCAAAGACCTTCTCACTTTATTATCTCTCACCCCGATCAGAGCACGGCTCCCAGGTGAGAGGCTCCGTCTGTTGCTGCGCCTGACTCAGCAGACTGTAAATGCTTCTCATATGACGGTTGGAATACTCAATGTTCCAATAATACTTCATGACCATTGAAGATCAACAGCAGGAAACACTGAGAGCCCCTCTGATGTGATTCTCTCTTATAGACCCTCCACATTAGAAAATTAAAGGGTTCCTTCACATTTTCAGTATGATACCCTATGCCACATGCGGGGCGCTGATAAGGCAGTACAACTGGTCCTGTTGTACTGGGCCCGCCCAGGACTCATCAGCTAAACAGGGGGGGGGGGGCTCGGGTCAGCTTTATTGTTCATTTCTGCCTAAATTAATACATTGATTTTACTAGACCACACCCCCACTCCTACTCACTTACCAGGGCTTGAGTTACATTTCCCCCCGGCCCCATAATGTCAACAGAGGGACCCAGTGGCGGGACAAGGTCATCCAGCGCCCAGGGCAAAGTTGCCAAACTGTGCCCCCTTTCCCTTAGGGTTAGGGTGCCCCCCCCCCCATCCCTGCAATAAACCATTGCGCCAGGGGCAGCTTTCCCTCCTGCCCACCCCTTGTACCGGCCCTGGAGGGACCCAGGAGGTGGGAGCAGAGGAGGGATTCATTTTTATTTTTTGGGCGTAGGCAGATAAAGGCAGTGCCGCTGTTTGGTTGCACCTCGGGGGGTGGAACTGCAGTTTGAGGGGCCCCCCCATCAGGAAGGCTGTACAAGGCCCCATGATTTCTGACAGCAGCCCTGGCCACATGTGTCAAACACAAAGTCTATGGGCCTAATGCAGCCTCTATGACATTTCTTGTGGCCCTCATACCTCTCCTACCACCCACCCTCGTCTCCGCCCCCTCTTTGTCTCAGAAGAGAGGAGGACAGAATTTCTCATACAGATCCTGTGCCTCTTTGTGCACCCCCTCATCTCCGCCTTCCCTGGTCTCAGCATTCAGCAGACTCCGGCAGCTGACTCCAAACCTCATCTGGTCCTCCTCCAGACCCTGCACTTCCTGCTTCCCCGCTCCGCCTCCAGCTTCTTCCCAGCAGCACCACAAGGCACTGTGATGTAAGAGAGGGTGGGGGACTCTTGACTTCTGATTGTTGGATGGACTTTGACATCTGATGTAAGGGGGGGGGGGGTGCTCTGGAAATCTAGTCTCACAGACACAACTGGCCCTTTGAGGGCAACCATAATGCAGATGCGACCAGCAATAAAATTGAGTTTGACACTCCTTCCCTTTGCAGTAAAGGGGCCACAGTGTGTTTAAAAACCTTGTGGAGCCTGGAAATACTGGGGCAGATTCAGATACAATGGTGTATCTTTCCGGGTGGCGTAACGTATCTCAGATACGTTACTCCGCCGTAAATTAGGGCGCAAGTTCGGTATTCAGAAAGGACTTGCGCCCTATGTTACGGCGGCGTAACGTATGTGTGTCGGCGTAAGCCCGCCTAATTCAAATGTGGATGATGTGGGCGTGTTTTATTTAAATGAATGGTGACTCGCGTATTTTACGTTTTTTACGAACCGCCCATGCGCCGTTCGTGAAAGAATCCCAGTGTGCATGCTCGAAATTACGCCGCAAATCGTCATTGCTTTAGACGTGAACGTAACTTACGTACAGCCCTATTCGCGAACGACTTACGCAAACGACATAAAATTTTCAAAACTCAAAGCGGGAACGACGTCCATACTTAACATAGGATACGCCTCATATAGCAGGGGTAACTTTACGCTGGAAAAAGCCTAACGTAAACAACGTAAAAAAATGCGCCGGCCGGATGTACGTTTCTGAATCGGCGTATCTACCTAATTAGCATATTCCTTGCGTAAATATATACGGAAGCGCCACCTAGCGGCCAGCGTAAATATGCAGCCTAAGATACGACGGTGTAAGACACTTACGCCGGTCGGATCTTAGGGAAATATATGCGTAACTGATTCTATGAATCAGTCGCATAGATAGGACGCCGCGCACTCAGAGATACGACGGCGTATCCGAAAGTATTCGCAAGTTTGAAAATCCGAAAATTCGAAAATCTGTAATAATAACTAACTATTAAATTACAGGTATTGTAATTTCCTTTCAAATTTGGCTGTTAGTGAATGTAACGAATATAAATTTATCCAAAGTTACAAAAAAAATTCCTGACACAACAGCCAAATTTGAAAGGAAATTACAATACCTATAATTTAAAAGTTAGTAATAGTTAAGTTATTATTATTATTTCAGAATTTCAAATGTACTTATTTGCGAATTTATGAATGTATGATTTTACGAATTTACAAAGTTTTGAATATTTGAATTTATGATTATTAGGAAAAAATTTGTTAACCACTTAAGGACTGCCTCCTGCAGATATATGTCGGCAGAATGGCACGGCTGGACACAAGCACGTACCTGTACGTCCTCTTTAAGTGCCCAGTCGTGGGTCGCGGGCCCTGGTCCAAAGCTCCGTGACCGCGGCCACGGGACCCGCGGACCCGATCGCCGCTGGAGTCCCACAATCGGTCTCCGGAGCTGAAGAACGGGGAGAGGTGTGTGTAAACACAGCTTCCCCGTTCTTCACTGTTGCGGCGTCATTGATTGTGTGTTCCCCGATACAGGGAAACACGATCAATGATGTCACACCTACAGCCACACCCCCCTACAGTTAGAAACACAGATGAGGTCACACTTAACCCCTTCAGCTCCCCCTAGTGGTTAACTCCCAACCCATAGTAAAAATATGTCATAACTTTGACGTTAAAGGGGTGGTTCACCCTAAAAACTACTTTTTCTTATTACACTGGCCCCCCACATTACAATACGATTAAGGCTATTATTATTTTTTTTATGCTGTACATACCTTTGTACAGCATATTCACCCGTGGCATCCAGGTTGCGAGTCCCGCGATAGTGGGCGTTCCTGCCACGGGTGAATATGCTGTACAAAGGTATGTACAGCATGAAAAAAATAATAATAGCCTTAATCGTATTGTAATGTGGGGGGCCAGTGTAATAAAAAAAAGTAGTTTTTAGGGTGAACCACCCCTTTAAATACCAGTATTAAGGCAGTAGCTCCTATAACCCTGATATCGTTTCTTTACTATGACTGATTCTCATTCCCATAGACACTCCTAAACCTTGTGGACGGCCTTCCCAGAAGAGTTGAAGCTGTTATAGCTGCAAAGGGCGGGGCCAACTCAATATTGAACCCTACGGACTAAGACTGGGATGCCATTAACCACTTAAGCCCCGGACCATATTGCTGGTCAAAGACCAGAGCACTTTTTGCGATTCGGCACTGCGTCGCTTTAACAGACAATTGCGCGGTCATGCGACGTGGCTCCCAAACAAAATTGGCGTCCTTTTTTTCCCACAAATAGAGCTTTCTTTTGGTGGTATTTGATCACCTCTGCGGTTTTTATTTTTTGCGCTATAAACAAAAATAGAGCGACAATTTTGAAAAAAAAAATATTTTTTACTTATTACCATAATAAATATCCCCCAAAAATATATATAAAAAAAATAATTTTCCTCAGTTTAGGCTTATACGTATTCTTCTACCTATTTTTCGTAAAAAATATCGTAATAAGCGTTTATTGATTGGTTTGCGCAAAAGTTATAGCGTTTACAAAATAGGGGATAGTTTTATTGCATTTTTATAAATATTTTTTTTTTACTAGTAATGGCGGCGATCAGTGATTTTTTTTTTTCGGTACTGCGACATTATGGCGGACACTTCGGACACTTTTGACACATTTTTGGGACCATTGGCATTTTTATAGCGATCAGTGCTATAAAAATGCATTGATTACTATAAAAATGCCACTGGGCATGGGAAGGGGTTAACACTAGGGGGCGAGAAAGTGGTTAATTATGTTCCCTGGGTGTGTTTTAACTGAAGGGGGGGTGGGACTGACTTGGGGAAATGACAGAACACTGTTCATACACTGTATGAACAATCAGGCATTTCTCCCCCTGACAGGACCGGGAGCTGTGTGTTTAAACACTCAGCTCCTGATTCTCACTCTGTAACGAGCGATCGCGGGTGCCCGGCGGTGATCGCGACCGCCGGGCACACGCGCGGGAGTCAGGAGCGAGCGGGGGGCCCGTAGTGGCCGCTTCGCGAGGCAACGTAGAGCTACGGGCTCTCACGCAGGAGAGCCGACCTGCCGCCGTATAACTGCGGCGGCTGGTCGGCAACTAGTTAAAGTTCATGTGCGTGTAAAGGCAGGCCTCCCAATACTTTTCGTAATATATAGCTGGATTCAGAGAAGTTTACGCCGTCATAACTCTGAATCTATGCCGTCGTAAATTTAAGTGTATTCTCAAACTGAGATACACTTAAATCTATCTAAGATACGACGGCCTGCGCCGTCGAATCTTAGGGTGCATATTTCAGCTGGCCACTAGGTGGCGCTTCCGTTGTTTGCAGCGTTGAATATGCAAATGAGCAAGATACGCCGATTCACGAACGTACGTGCGCCCGTCGCAGTTAGTTACGTGAGAGATACGCCGGCGTAAAGATAAAGCTGGTCTCTAGGTGGCGCAGCCCATGCAAAGTATGGACGTCGGAACAGGCCTATCTTTTTACGTCGTTTGCGTAAGTCGTACGCGAATAGGGCTGTGCGTAAGTTACGTTCACGTCGGTAGGCAGTGTTCGACGTATCTTAGGCATTCTATCCGACGCATGCGCACTGGGATATGTCCACGACCGGCGTAAGCCCCGTTCATTAAAAACATCAATCACGTCGGGTCACTAGTCATTTACATAAAACACGCCCCCTGTTCCTCATCTGAATTAGGCGCGCTTACGCCGGCCCCATTTACGCTACGCCGCCGTAACTTAGGAGGCAAGGGCTTTGTGAATACAGCACTTGCCTCTCTGACTTACAGCGGCATAGCGTAAATACGATACGCTGCGCCGCCTCAAAGATAAGCCAGTCTTTCCGAATCTGGCTAATAGTGCGTGTAAAGGCAGGCTTCCCAATACTTTTGGTAATATAGTGCGTGTCATATTTGTCATTTTGAACTGTGGGGAGAAGTCCCCCGGTTGGTGATTGCGCTTTGAGTTTATACTGCTGCCTCCTGACCAATCCCCCGATCCTAAGTCATGTTCTGCACGCTTCCTAGATGTCTACTGTAAGTAAAGAACCCGTACTGTAAAAACAAATGAACGTCATGCAACACGCTGAGGAGTTCAGCTCCTTTATCCTCGTGTGACGTGCATAAAACTCGACGCATTAGAAGGAAAACCCGCCGAACCAGTCAGACCGCTTTATATTAGACCCGAGGAAATGATCTCGGAGCCTCGCGGTGACTCACAATCGCATTGTATCGGGGAGAGCCGGTAATGATTTCCTCCCAGGCCCGGCGTACAATCGTTAGATGTGATCGTTCCCTATTATCATGTAAATGAAGAAGATGTGCTTATCTATCACTATTCTATGATGGATGTACACAGAGCACAGCGTAATGACAAGTAGAAATATAACTTCACACCACCAATTAATGTCTAGAAGAAAATAAGTAGAGCGCGTTCATCATTATTACATCATCAAAGAGACATGGAAGGCGATGGCGACGGACAGGTTTTTGGTCTGTGACCTAGAAATAGGAAGGAGTTGTGGTTTCATTCAAACCCGGAAAACGAATCAGCTGTGGTCAGGGAATTCCCCATTCTGCAGATACATACACTATATTACCAAAAGTATTGGGACGCCTCCTGTTCATAGGCGTGAGCACAGGGTATGCCTGGTCGGCCTGGGCACACCCTAATCACCCTGTGCTGAGCAGATTACTCCTGCTGTTTGGCTGCAGAGAAAGGGACTGGAGAATCTCTGTCCTCAGCCCCCTTCTCTGTCTTCGAAGTGAGACATTAGGGGACTGTTTATGGTTTATAGCGCTCAGGCAGGAGTTTTTAGGCGAAGCCGCGGCCTCGCCTAAAAACTCCTGCCCGCAGCTCCTCAGCACTGGTGCGGTGTCAATCAAACAAAACAAATCAATTCAAATCGTAAATCTAGTATATCCCTATTGGAAAGGAAAATTATTTTTGTATATGCTACATTTTTTATAAAATAAAGAGTAAAAAAATGGGATAGAATAGAAATTATTATTTTTTTCTATTATATTCCTTTATTTTCTCTTCTATTTTACTATTTTTGGAAATTGGAATTTGAAAACTTTTCGAATTCGAAAACTATTAGAAATTGATTCAAAAACATTTGGAATTCGAATAGTTTTCCAATTTCCAAAGAGAATAAAATAGCATAAAAAATAAAGGAATAGAATAGAATTTTTTTCTCTATTCCTTTATTTTCTATTCTATTTTATTATTTTTGGAAAATTGGAAAACTATTAGAATAAAAAAACTTTTCGAATTCGAAAATCAATCAATCCCAAAAACAAATTAAGAGCCTGTTCACACTGCGGCCGCACGACTTCGGGGGCGACTCTGCAAGGCGTCCTGGAGGCGATTAGCAAAATGACTTCTGTATAGAGCCGCCCCTGAAGTCACTCCTATTAGAACGGTTCTATTGCATTGAATGGGACGCGACTCGTCAAGCAGGTGAGCCGCCTGACGAGTCGCCCCAGTATGAACCGGCTCTTAACGAATGAAACCAATTTAACGAAAACAAGTTTATGTAAAATACGAATTAAAACGAAACTAAACAGATTTTTCCGTTCTGCACATGTCTAATTGGATCTGTAATTTTTTTTTTTAGCAGCGGAACGATCAAGATTAACATGGTAAAAGTAGCTTAGAGCGCCACTTTCTGGCTTCAGAATTTCTTTATGAAATGTTTTCCTAACAGAATAAATTTATTTAATTTTTTTTAATACTGAACATAATATATAAAGAAAGAAAATGCATAAAAAAGACACTGTACACTCTATTTAAAGACACCTTGGGCCAGATCCTCATAGCGAGTACGCCGGCGGATCTACTGATACGCCGGCCTACTTTCAAATTTCCCGCGTCGTATCTTTAGTTTGAATCCTCAAACCAAGATACGACGGCATCTGGGATCGATCCGACAGGCGTACGGCTTCGTACGCCTTCGGATCGTAGATGCAATACTTCGGCGCCCGCTGGGTGGAGTTTGCGTCGTTTGGGTAAGCAAATTAGCTTTTTCCGACGATCCACGAACGTACGCGCGGCCGTCGCATTCTCTTATGTCGTCTCTAGTCGGCTTTTTCCGGCGTATAGTTAAAGCTGCTATTTCGCGGCGTATAGATAGACTTGCCATGTTAAGTATGGCCGTCGTTCCCGCGTCGAAATTTGAATTTTTTTTTTTTTGCGTAAGTCGTCCGTGAATAGGGATGGACGTAAGTCACGTCTAAGTTCAAAAAATTACGTTTTTGCGACGTCATTTCGTGCAAAGCACTTTCGGGAAAAATTTCAAAACGGAGCATGCGCAGTTCAATCGGCGCGGGGACGCGCTTCATTTAAATGAATCACGCCCCCTAATCGCCGATTTGAATTCCGCCGCCAGAAATACACTACGCCGCCGTAACTTACGGCGCAAAATCTTCCTGGATTCGACTTAAAGCCAGGTAAGATACGGCGGCGTAGCGTATCTCTGATACGCTGCGCCGATCCATTTCTATGTGGATCTGGCCCCTTAAATGTAGAAATTGTTGATTTATTTGTTTATTTATTAACATTTGCCTCGAGAGTTTCTTTGCGTGGTTTACCTAAATTTCAATACCAAGCCTATAGGATATATAGAATGTAATTGCCAGCAATCAGCTTTATATGAGATTTTCCTCCTTTTTTTTTTTTGCCGTTCTTTTTATGAGAGTTTGAAGCATTTATTTACTCTGTTCATGAAGTGTAATAAATGTATCGGTCTGTGCCGGGGAAAGCAGACCTTGAGGGAAAACACAGCACAGCGCTTTTAATGACATCTGAAGCCGAAGCTCTTCCCTCCTACATACAGGAGCTGACTGGCTCACGTGGACCAGGAACATGTTGGATCGGAGCCAACGATCGACAGTTAGGAAGACTTTCATTTCCAAACAATTTGCCTTTTCCACTTAGCGACAAGCGTGTCTTCAAATAAACGGAGCGAAAATATAAATGCAACACTTTTGTGTCTGTCCCAATTTATCATGAGCTGACCTCAGTGGCGGTTTGTCCATAGAGGGCGCTGGAGCGCCACCTCCTCTGGCTCTCACCGCCACTGGCCCGGATTCAGGTAGAACTGCGCATTATTTACGGAGGCGCAGGGCAACGTTTTTGCTCTGCGCCCTCGCAAATTTGCTCCGCTGCCCTTGATTCACGGAGCATAAGCTCCGTAAATTGCGTGGGCGCGCCGGCAAAATGCCCGGCGCAAGAGCACGCAATTTAAATGATCCCGTAGGGGGCGGGAATCATTTAAATTAGGCGCGTTCCCGCGCCGATCGTAGAGCGCATGCTCCGTCGGGAAACTTTACCGACGTGCATTGCGGCAAATGACGTCGCAAGGACGTCATTTGCTTCAAAGTGAACGTGAATGGCGTCCAGCGCCATTCACGATTCACTTACGCAAACTACGTAAAATTCTAATTTCGCGACGCGGGAACGACGGGTATACGTAACATGGGCTGCCCCTGCTAATAGCAGGGGCAGCCTTGCGCGAAAAACGCCGTACGTAAACGACGTAAATTGCGTACGCAGGGCTCGCGCAACGTTGTGAATCGGTGTTAGTATGCAATTTGCATACTATACACTGAGCACAACGGGAACGCCACCTAGCGGCCACCGCAAGAATGCAGCCTAAGATATGCGGGCATAAGAGCCTTATGCCGCGCAGATCTTAGGCTGCAGTCGGTGTAACAAGGTTCCTGAATCAGGAGCTATCGTTACGCCGGAGCAAGTAAGCAATTGCGCTGTGTAACTATGGTTACACCGGCGCAATTGCTTCTTGAATCTACCCCATTGAGTCTAATAACATAGATTCATGCATTGCACGAATCTATGTTATTATCGCCGCTGCCGCTGTTCTATTCAGATGGTCGGCGCTCATGTCCGGCCATCTGAATAACGGCAGCTGGTTGGCTGTACGGAAGTTGGAAGTACAGCCCTCAGCTCCCGGAAGCTTATACAAGGAACGCACTAGGGATGCGCTCCTTGGATAAGACTGACAGGCGTCTCAGCCAATCAGGTTGGCCGATTCTGGCTAGTTTAACCTGATTGGCTGAGACGCCTGTCAGTCATTGAGGGCGGTAGAAGACATCAAGGGATGTGGATAGCTGACTCCAGTAAAGGTAAGTGGCGGGGGGGGGAGGAAGGGGCACTTTACAGGGCACAGCGGCGACATCAATGGGCACAGTGGTGACAACAGGCACAGTGGGGACAATGGGCACAGTAGGGACAATTAAAGGGCACAGCGGCGACAATTAAAGGGCACAGTGGTGACAATTAAAGGGCACAGTGGTGACAATTAAAGGGCACAGTGGTGACAATTAAAGGGCACAGTGGCTGCGTTTGATGGCATGGCACAGTGGTGCAAATTGATGGCACAGTGGCTGCGTTTAATGGCATGGCACAGTGGTGCGAATTGATGGCACAGTGGCTGCGTTTGATGGCATGGCACAGTGGCTGCGTTTAATGGCATGGCACAGTGGTGCGAATTGATGGCACAGTGGCTGCGTTTGATGGCATGGCACAGTGCTAATGGTCGACCTGATCCATTTTTTTGGGGGGGGAGGACAGTAGGTTGAATCCAGTGGCGGTTCGTCCATAGAGGGCGCTGGAGCGCCGCCCCCTCTGGCTCTCACCGCCATTGAGTCTAATAACATAGATTTATGCATTGCACGAATCTATGTTATTGTCGCCGCTGCCGCTGTTCTATTCAGATGGTCGGCGCTCATGTCCGGCCATCTAAATAACGGCAGCTAAGTTGCATTAGTGAAATAAATGAACTTTTGCACAATATTCACATTTTTCGAGTCTCACCTGTATTTACAGTACATGTACATTACTTTGTTTCTAATCTGCTATTGATTTTTTTTAGATGGTGGCATGATGTGTGGCTTTTGGTGATCTGTTAGTGTGATTCACTTTGTCAGACAGCCTCTATTTATGTGATTTCTTGATCCAACAGGTCTGGCAGTAATCAGGCCTGGGGTGTGGCAAGTGAAAAATTCAGCTTTCCAAAAAATTGTGGTTAATCACAGTTCATTCATGATTCAGTGTGTGGGGGGCAATTACTTTTTCATATGGGGCCAGGCAGGTTTGAACAGCTTTTTTCCTTTAACCACTTGCTTACCGGGCACTTAAACCCCCCTCCTGCCCAGACCAATTTCCAGCTTTCAGCGCTGACGCACTTTGAATGACAATTGCGCGGCCATACAACACTGTACACAAATAAAATCTTTATCATTTTTTCCCCACAAATAGAGCTTTCTTTTGGTGGTATTTGATCACCTCTGCGTTTTTTATTTTTTCTTAAACAAAAATTAAAATCCAGAATAAAAAAAAAAATATATATATATTTTTATATTTTGTTATAAAATTTTGCAAACGGGTAATTTTTCTCCTTCATTGATGTATGCTGATGAGGATGCACTAATAGGCACCGGTGGGCGGCACTGATAGGCACCGATGGGCTGCACTGATAGGCACCAATAAGGTGGCACTGGTGGGCACCGATGGGCTGCTCTGATAGGCACAGATAAGGCAGCACAGGTGGGCACTGAGAGGTGACACTGAGAGGTGGCACTGATGGGGGGCACTGAAGGGCATTGATAGGTGGCACTGATGGCTGGCAGTGATGGGCACTGATGGGTGGCAGTAATCCGCACTGATGGGTAGCAGTAATGGGCACTGATAGGCAGCACTGCTAGGTGGCACTGATGTGGAACTACTAGTGGGCATTGATAGGTGGCACTTGTGGGCATTTATAGGCGGCACTGATGGCTGGCAGTGATGGGCACTGATGGGTGGCAGTAATCCGCACTGATGGGTGGCAGTAATGGGCACTGATAGGCAGCACTGCTAGGTGGCACTGATGTGGCACTGATTGGCACTACTAGTGGGCATTGATAGGTGGCACTTGTGGATATTGATAGGTGGCACTCATGAGCATTGATAGGTGGCACTGGTGGGCATTGTGGGCATTACAGGTGGTAATTGCAGGTGGCACTGGCAGGGGGTACTAACTTTACAGAGGAGGCAGAATTGCCTCCTTCCTCCTCAGGACCGTTGTCTCTTGCACATGAGCCGTGATCGGCTTTTTACCGGCTTTTGTTTACATCACGCGATCAGCTGTCAATCACTGACAGCTGATCACCTGGTAAGGGGCCAGCCCCGTACTCGGATCTGTGATCACCCGAGTCTCAGTGACTTGGGTGATCACAGCGTGCGCCGCGTGCGCCGGGAGCGCGCGAAGAAGAGGACGTCTATTGACGGCATTTAGGGTCCGCGCTGTAGCAGTCATTCGGCTATAGCGCGAGCGCCAAGCGGTTAATAAATGAAATAGTAAACTGCATCTTGGATTTACTTGGATTATCTTTGTGCAATATTAAAATTTGTTTTATGATCGGAATCATTTAAGTGTAAAGAAATGTGCAAAAAGAAAAAAAAGTCAGGAAGGAGGCAAATACTTTTTCACAGCCCTGTGTATATATATATATACACACACACACACATACACATAACACAAAAGTGACGGTGCGTCCATAGTGGGCACAGGAGCGCCGCCCCCTCTCTCCCCTGCACCCGTCACTCAAGTCAACAATACATAGATTCATGCATTGCATGAATATATGTATTGTCTCTGGCGCTGCTGCCGCCCACTATTCAGATGGCCGGCCTCCTGGTGAGCGCCAGCCATCTGAATACCAGCAGTTGGTTGGCTGTGGAAGTGCCTATCAGAGCCAGCGGGCTCTAATAGGCTTCCAAACAGTTAACCAGAGGGTGCACAGGGTGTGCATTCCCTGGTTAACACTGACACGCGTCTCAGCCAATCAGGTTCACCGGGTCTGGTTACCAGTAACCTGATTGGCTGAAGCGACATCGAGGGCGGGAGAAGACATCGGGGGAGCGTGGAGGGAGGATGGCTGACCCGAGAAAGTGCTTGCGGGGGCGGGGGGGGGGGGGGGGCTCACAATCTGGTGGTATTTGATGGGGCAATCTGGCAGCATTTTACGGGGCAAACAGGCGGTTTTTGAGGGGGCAAACTGGCAGCAATTGATGGGCACAGTGGCGACAATTGGTGGCACAGTGGTGACAATTGATGGCATGGCACAGTGGCGACAATTGATGGGCACATTGGTGACAATTGATGGGCACAGTGGCTGCGTTTGATGGCATGGCACAGTGGCGACAATTGTTGGGCACGGTGGTGACAATTGATGGGCACAGTGGTGACAATTGATGGCACAGTGGCGACAATTGATGGGCACGATGGCTGCGTTTGATGGCACAGTGGCGACAATTGATGGGCACAGTGGCTGCGTTTGATGGCATGGCACAGTGGCGACAATTGTTGGGCACGGTGGTGACAATTGATGGGCACAGTGGTGACAATTGATGGCACAGTGGCGACAATTGATGGGCACGATGGCTGCGTTTGATGGCACAGTGGCGACAATTGATGGCACAGTGGCTGCGTTTGATGGCATGGCACAGTGGCTGTGTTTGATGGCACAGTGGTGACAATTGATGGCACAGTGGTTGCGTTTGATGGCATGGCACAGTGGTTGTGTTTGATGGCATGGCACAGTGGCGACAATTGATGGCACAGTGGCGACAATTGATGGCACAGTGGCGACAATTGATGGGCACGGTGGCTGCGTTTGATGGCACAGTGGCGACAATAGATGGCACAGTGGCTGCGTTTGATGGCATGGCACAGTGGCTGCGTTTGATGGCATGGCACAGTGGCTGTGTTTGATGGCATGGCACAGTGGCGACAATTGATGGCACAGTGGCTGCGTTTGATGGGCACAGTGGCGACAATTGGTGGCACAGTGGTGACAATTGATGGCCTGGCACAGTGGCGACAATTGATGGGCACAGTGGCTGCGTTTGATGGGCACAGTGGCGACAATTGGTGGCACAGTGGTGACAATTGATGACACAGTGGCGACAATTAATGGGCACGGTGGCTGCGTTTGATGGCACAGTGGCTGCGTTTGATGGCATGGCACAGTGGCTGCGTTTGATGGCATGGCACAGTGGCGACAATTGTTGGGCACAGTGGTGACAATTGATGGGCACAGTGGTGACAATTGATGCCACCGTGGCGACAATTGATGACACAGTGGCGACAATTGATGGGCACGGTGGCTGCGTTTGATGGCACAGTGGCGACAATTGATGGCACAGTGGCTGCGTTTGATGGCATGGCACAGTGGCTGTGTTTGATGGCACAGTGGCGACAATTGATGGCACAGTGGTTGCGTTTGATGGCATGGCACAGTGGCTGTGTTTGATGGCATGGCACAGTGGCGACAATTGATGGCACAGTGGCGACAATTGATGGCACAGTGGCGACAATTGATGGGCACGGTGGCTGCGTTTGATGGCATGGCACAGTGGCTGTGTTTGATGGCACAGTGGTGACAATTGATGGCACAGTGGTTGCGTTTGATGGCATGGCACAGTGGCTGTGTTTGATGGCATGGCACAGTGGCAACAATTGATGGGCACGGTGGCTGCATTTGATGGCACAGTGGCGGCAATTGATGGGCACAATGGCTGTGTTTGATGGCACAGTGGCTGCGTTTGATGGGCACAGTGGCTGCGTTTGATGGGCACAGTGGCGGCAATTGATGGGCACAGTGGCTGCGTTTGATGGGCACAGTGGCTGCGTTTGATGGCACAGTGGCTGCGTTTGATGGGCACAGTGGCGGCAATTTATGTTTTTTTTTTATTTCGTTTGTTTGCGCACCCCGAAAAAAATGTGAGCACCTCCCGCCACTGCTGTTGATTGAAACTGATTGCATTATAATAACACACTTCCCAATCTTCTCATTAGACTGACACTAATGGATGAGCTGATAGGTCCCATGAGGACAGGTGTGCTGAGCCTCCATGCTGACACTTCTACAGAGTAAAGTCAGTGTAGAATATCAAAGCTGCAGGCCACACATTATTCACTTATGGAGCTGAACATGGGCTCCTTTTTCCTTTTCCTTTTGTCCTTCTATTCTCTCCAGCCTCCTTATCAGATTTTCATATACACACAAAATCAGATGAGCCTCCACCCCCAGATCCCTCTCCTCGGGGCTTGTACCATTGTGTCACCTGGCCAGGAGGAAGCTGGCACTACATGTTGATCGCCTTGAGGGTAGCAAGTGGTGTGTTGAGTTTTCTTGGCTTGTACTCCATACACCCGTCCACATGACCCGGCCAGTCTGCTGCTGTCGGTATAATGACAGGATACAATCAAATAACACAGGTCTTATGCCGCGTACACACCATCACTTTATGTGATGAAAAAAAATGACGTTTTTAAAAACGTCACTTTAATTGACCGTGTGTGGGGGAAAACGTCGTTTTATGTCTTCTAAAAAACGACCAAAAAAAATTGAAGCATGCTTCAATTTTATGTGTCGTTTTTCAAAACGTCAACTTTTACTTCACAGAAATTGACCGTGTGTAGTAAAAAACGTCGTTTAAAACGACGTTTTTTCACCCGCGCATGCCCAGAAGCTAGTTATAAAGCGAGCTTCAATGGAAAAACGTGGTGGAACGTAACCTCGCTTTGCTAGAACATTGTGAGAAAACGATGGTGTGTAGGCAACTTCGTCTTTGAAAATTGAAGTTTCAAAAACGTCATTTTTTACTTCACAGAAAATGTCGTTTTTTTTCATCACATAAAGTGATGGTGTGTACGGGGCATTATTGACCAATGAAATTGTGAAAAAGTAAGGGGGCATTGGATTTTTTTTTTACTTTTTTACAAAAAAACTTTATTGCTTTGTTGCTGCAGCTCCATCTGTCGTCCTTTTCCAAGCTCTGAGCTGGGGGTGCAAGTAGGGGTGCCACACAGGGCCGACTTAATAGCATCATGGGCCCCTGGGCAAAGTAATGCTCTGGGGCCCCTACAATGAAGACAGTGCAGGTAAACACATCAAGGACGGCTCAAGGACAAGCTGCTTTGGGGAAAGTGCAGGGGCCCCCCATGCAGCTGGGGCCCCTGGGCAGTGCCCAGGAGTGCCCTCTCATTAAGACAGCCCTGGTGCCACTTTCTTTAAGTCAAACCTCCATTTTGCTTTTAAATGTCCTTATTTCTTCTGAGAAATCCTCACTTCCTGTTCTTCTGTCTGTAACTCCACACAGTAATGTGAGGCTTTCTCCCTGGTGTGGAGTGTCGTGCTCACCCCCTCCCTTGGACTACAGGAGAGTCAGGACGCTCTCTACGTTGCAGATAAAGGAGATGTGTGTTAGTGGGCGTCCTGACTTTCCTGTAGTCCAAGAGAGGGGGCGAGCATAGGGTGACCACATTTCCAAACTGCCATTCAGGGACACCCCCCCCCCCCAAAAAAATACGTTTTTTTACTAATTTTTTTGCCAGTTTTGGGGGCAGGGGCGTATCATGAAATCAGCGGGCCCGTGACAGAGGGCTGGGTGACAGGGGACTGGGTGACAGAGGGCTGGGTGACAGAGGGCTGGGTGACAGAGTGACAGAGGGCTGGGTGACAGGGGACAGAGGGCTGGGTGACAGGGGACAGAGGGCTGGGTGACAGGGGACAGAGGGCTGGGTGACAGGGGACAGAGGGCTGGGTGACAGGGGACAGAGGGCTGGGTGACAGGGGACAGAGGGCTGGGTGACAGGGGACAGAGGGCTGGGTGACAGGGGACAGAGGGCTGGGTGACAGGGTGACGGGGACAGGGTGACGGGGACAGGGGACTGGGTGACAGGGGACTGGGTGACAGGGGACTGGGTGACAGAGGAGTGGGTGACAGGGTGACGGAGGGCTGGGTGACAGGGGGCTGGGTGACAGGGGGCTGGGTGACAGGGGGCTGGGTGACAGGGGGCTGGGTGACAGAGGGCTGGGTGACAGAGGGCTGGGTGACAGAGGACTGGGTGACAGGGGACTGGGTGACAGGGGACTGGGTGACAGAGGGCTGGGTGACAGGTGACAGAGGGCTGAGTGACAGAGGGCTGAGTGACAGAGGGCTGAGTGACAGAGGGCTGGGTGACAGAGGGCTGGGTGACAGGTGACAGAGGGCTGGGTGACAGAGGGCTGGGTGACAGAGGGCTGGGTGACAGGGGACTGGGTGACAGAGGACTGGGTGACAGGGGACTGGGTGACAGGGGACTGGGTGACAGGGTGACAGGGGACAGGGTGACAGGGGACTGGGTGGCAGGGGACTGGGTGACAGAGGGCTGGGTGACAGAGGGCTGGGTGACAGAGGGCTGGGTGACAGAGGGCTGGGTGACAGAGGGCTGGGTGACAGGGTGACAGAGGGCTGGGTGACAGAGGGCTGGGTGACAGGGTGACAGAGGGCTTGGTGACAGAGGGCTGGGTGACAGGGTGACAGAGGGCTGGGTGACAGAGGGCTGGGTGACAGAGGGCTGGGTGACAGAGGGCTGGGTGACAGAGGGCTGGGTGACAGAGGGACTGGGGGACAGAGGGACTGGGGGACAGGGGACAGGGTGACAGAGGGCTGGGTGACAGAGGGACTGGGTGACAGGGGATTGGGTGACGGAGGACTGGGTGACGGAGAGCTGGGTGACAGGGGGCTGGGTGACGGAGGGCTGGGTGACGGAGAGCTGAGTGACGGAGAGCTGGGTGACGGAGAGCTGGGTGACGGAGGGCTGGGTGACGGAGAGCTGGGTGACGGAGGGCTGGGTGACAGAGGGCTGGGTGACAGAGTGACTGGGTGACAGAGGGACTGGGTGACAGAGTGACTGGGTGACAGAGTGACTGGGTGACAGAGGGACTGGGTGACAGAGGGACTGGGTGACAGAGTGACTGGGTGACAGAGGGACAGGGTGACAGAGGGACAGGGTGACAGGGGACTGGGTGACAGGGGACTGGGTGACAGGGGACTGGGTGACAGGGGACTGGGTGACAGGGTGACAGGGGACAGGGTGACAGGGGACAGGGTGACAGGGTGACAGGGGACTGGAGGGCTGGGTGACAGAGGGCTGGGTGACAGAGGGCTGGGTGACAGGGTGACAGAGGGCTGGGTGACAGAGGGCTGGGTGACAGGGTGACAGAGGGCTGGGTGACAGAGGGCTGGGTGACAGGGTGACAGAGGGCTGGGTGACAGGGTGACAGAGGGCTGGGTGACAGGGTGACAGAGGGCTGGGTGACAGAGGGCTGGGTGACAGAGGGCTGGGTGACA
The DNA here is from genome assembly GCF_905171775.1 of Rana temporaria. Taxonomy (NCBI): domain Eukaryota; kingdom Metazoa; phylum Chordata; class Amphibia; order Anura; family Ranidae; genus Rana; species Rana temporaria. The sequence continues at coordinate 465,915,428 of NC_053492.1, read as the reverse complement.
GAGGACTGGGTGACAGAGGACTGGGTGACAGAGGACTGGGTGACAGAGGGCTGGGTGACAGAGGGCTGGGTGACAGAGGGACTGGGGGACAGGGTGACAGAGGGACTGGGTGACAGGGGATTGGGTGACGGAGGACTGGGTGACGGAGTGACTGGGTGACAGAGGGACTGGGTGACAGAGGGACTGGGTGACAGAGGGACTGGGTGACAGAGTGACTGGGTGACAGAGGGACAGGGTGACAGGGGACTGGATGACAGAGAGCTGGGTGACAGGGGACCGGGTGACAGGGTGACAGGGGACAGGGGACAGGGTGACAGGGGACAGGGTGACAGGGGACAGGGTGACAGGGGACTGGGTGACAGAGGGCTGGGTGACAGAGGGCTGGGTGACAGAGGGCTGGGTGACAGAGGGCTGGGTGACAGGGTGACAGAGGGCTGGGTGACAGAGGGCTGGGTGACAGGGTGACAGAGGGCTGGGTGACAGGGTGACAGAGGGCTGGGTGACAGAGGGCTGGGTGACAGGGTGACAGAGGGCTGGGTGACAGAGGGCTGGGTGACAGAGGGCTGGGTGACAGAGGGCTGGGGGACAGGGTGACAGAGGGACTGGGTGACAGAGGGACTGGGTGACAGGGGATTGGGTGACGGAGGACTGGGTGACGGAGAGCTGGGTGACAGGGGGATGGGTGACGGGGGGCTGGGTGACGGGGGGCTGGGTGACGGAGAGCTGGGTGACGGAGAGCTGGGTGACGGAGGGCTGGGTGACGGAGAGCTGGGTGACAGAGGGCTGGGTGACAGAGTGACTGGGTGACGGAGAGCTGGGTGACGGAGAGCTGGGTGACGGAGAGCTGGGTGACGGAGAGCTGGGTGACAGAGGGACTGGGTGACAGAGGGACTGGGTGACAGAGGGACTGGGTGACAGAGGAACTGGGTGACAGAGGGACTGGGTGACAGAGGGACAGAGTGACTGGGTGACAGAGGAGCTGGGTGACAGAGGAGCTGGGTGACGGAGAGCTGGGTGACAGAGGGACTGGGTGACAGAGTGACTGGGTGACAGAGGGACTGGGTGACAGAGGGACTGGGTGACAGAGGGACTGGGTGACAGAGGGACAGAGTGACTGGGTGACAGAGGGACTGGGTGACGGAGAGCTGGGTGACGGAGAGCTGGGTGACAGAGTGACTGGGTGACAGAGGGACAGAGTGACTGGGTGACAGAGGGACTGGGTGACAGAGTGACTGGGTGACAGAGGGACTGGGTGACAGAGTGACTGGGTGACAGAGGACTGGGTGACAGAGGGACTGGGTGACAGAGGGACTGGGTGACAGAGGGACTGGGTGACAGAGGGACTGGGTGACAGAGGACTGGGTGACAGAGTGACTGGGTGACAGAGTGACTGGGTGAAAGAGGGACTGGGTGACAGAGGGACTGGGTGACGGAGGGACTGGGTGACAGAGGACTGGGTGACAGAGTGACTGGGTGACAGAGTGACTGGGTGAAAGAGGGACTGGGTGACAGAGGGACTGGGTGACGGAGGGACTGGGTGACGGAGGGACTGGGTGACGGAGGGACTGGGTGACGGAGGGACAGAGTGACTGGGTGACAGAGTGACTGGGTGACAGAGGGACTGGGTGACAGAGGGACTGGGTGACAGAGGGACTGGGTGACGGAGGGACAGAGTGACTGGGTGACAGAGTGACTGGGTGACAGAGGGACTGGGTGACAGAGGGACTGGTTGACGGAGAGCTGGGTGACGGAGAGCTGGGTGACGGAGGGACTGGGTGACAGAGGGACAGAGTGACTGGGTGACAGAGGGACTGGGTGACAGAGGGACTGGGTGACGGAGGGACAGAGTGACTGGGTGACAGAGTGACTGGGTGACAGAGGGACTGGGTGACAGAGGGACTGGGTGACAGAGTGACTGGGTGACAGAGGGACTGGGTGACAGAGGGACTGGGTGACGGAGGGACAGAGTGACTGGGTGACAGAGGGACTGGGTGACGGAGAGCTGGGTGACGGAGAGCTGGGTGACGGAGGGACTGGGTGACGGAGGGACTGGGTGACGGAGAGCTGGGTGACGGAGGGACTGGGTGACGGAGAGCTGGGTGACGGAGAGCTGGGTGACGGAGGGACTGGGTGACAGAGGGACAGAGTGACTGGGTGACAGAGGGACTGGGTGACAGAGTGACTGGGTGACAGAGTGACTGGGTGACAGAGGACTGGGTGACAGAGTGACTGGGTGACAGAGGGACTGGGTGACGGAGGGACTGGGTGACGGAGGGACTGGGTGACGGAGGGACAGAGTGACTGGGTGACAGAGTGACTGGGTGACAGAGGGACTGGGTGACAGAGGGACTGGGTGACAGAGGGACTGGGTGACAGAGGGACAGAGTGACTGGGTGACAGAGGGACTGGGTGACGGAGAGCTGGGTGACGGAGAGCTGGGTGACAGAGTGACTGGGTGACAGAGGGACAGAGTGACTGGGTGACAGAGGGACTGGGTGACAGAGTGACTGGGTGACAGAGGGACTGGGTGACAGAGTGACTGGGTGACAGAGGACTGGGTGACAGAGTGACTGGGTGACGGAGGGACTGGGTGACGGAGGGACTGGGTGACAGAGGGACAGAGTGACTGGGTGACAGAGGGACTGGGTGACAGAGGGACTGGGTGACAGAGGGACTGGGTGACGGAGGGACAGAGTGACTGGGTGACAGAGTGACTGGGTGACAGAGGGACTGGGTGACAGAGTGACTGGGTGACAGAGGGACTGGGTGACAGAGGGACTGGGTGACGGAGGGACTGGGTGACGGAGGGACAGAGTGACTGGGTGACAGAGGGACTGGGTGACGGAGAGCTGGGTGACAGAGAGCTGGGTGACGGAGGGACTGGGTGACGGAGAGCTGGGTGACGGAGGGACTGGGTGACGGAGAGCTGGGTGACGGAGAGCTGGGTGACGGAGGGACTGGGTGACAGAGGGACAGAGTGACTGGGTGACAGAGGGACTGGGTGACAGAGTGACTGGGTGACAGAGGGACTGGGTGACAGAGTGACTGGGTGACAGAGGACTGGGTGACAGAGGGACTGGGTGACAGAGGGACTGGGTGACAGAGGGACTGGGTGACAGAGGACTGGGTGACAGAGGGACTGGGTGACAGAGGCTGGGTGACAGAGGGACTGGGTGACAGAGGGACTGGGTGACAGAGGGACAGAGTGACTGGGTGACAGAGTGACTGGGTGACAGAGGACTGGGTGACAGAGGGACTGGGTGACAGAGGGACTGGGTGACAGAGGGACTGGGTGACAGAGGGACAGAGGGACTGGGTGACAGAGGGACAGAGTGACTGGGTGACAGAGTGACTGGGTGACAGAGGACTGGGTGACAGAGGGACTGGGTGACAGAGGGACAGAGTGACTGGGTGACAGAGTGACTGGGTGACAGAGGGACTGGGTGACAGAGGGACTGGGTGACTGGGTGACAGAGTGACTGGGTGACAGAGTGACTGGGTAGAGAGAGATTATACAGTCCACATTACAATTTACAGGGGCAGCAAAGGTGACAGAGAAAAGGGGGGTGCACCATGCAACCCCCCCCCCTCTCTCACTGTCACCTCTGCTGCCCCTGCAAATTGTAATCTGGACTGTATAATATCTCCCCCCATTGCATGGTCAACCCCCCCCCCCTCCCCTGCACCTACCTTTTCTGCCCCTGCTCCAAGGATGGCCGGCGCGGCGCAGCGGAAGTCGGGACTCGCGGGAGGTCGGGACTCAGGACGGACGGCGGATCGAGTCCAGCTGAGCAACCGAGGCCTGGAGGGGAGGAGGAGGAGGTCTTGGTCTGTGCCGCGGTACTGGTAGGTGACGGTGAGTGACTCACTGTCTCTGCCTGCCCTGTAACGATGCTGCTGCTCTCTCTGCAGCAAGAACCGCGGCTGGCCGTTGGAGGAGGAGGAGGTGGGGGTGGAGTCGGAGCCGCAGAGAGAGCGGGACACGGTGACGTCACTGGTTGCTACAAGCCAAGCGGGGCTTCCCTAGCAACCAGTGATTTAGAATCATTTAATTACAGCGACAGCAGCGGCAGTGAGTGTGGCAGGCAGTTGATTCCGGGACTCTCTATTGTCCCGGTTTGAAGGCTCCCGGGACACGGGACAAAAATGTATATTACGGGACGATCCCGGGCAAACCGGGACACGTGGTCACCCTAGGCGAGCACGACACAGGAAGTGAGGATTTCTCAGAAGAAATAAGGACATTTAAAAGCAAAATGGAAGGAAGAGGTAAGTGAAGGAGGACTGCACTAAGGTAAAGGAAGCTATTTAGGGATTTTTTTTTTTTTTTTTTACCTTTACAACCCCTTTAATTTCCTACTAATTTTTTTTTTTTAATTCTACCCATCTATGGACACCTTTACTCCTGGTAGGATCAAATACTGATGTTTTGTTGATCTGTTAGCCTTTGATTCTACTTTTCTGAATTTTGTGTTAATTGATGTTTTAACCGCTTGCCGACCGCCGCACGCTGACACAATGGTACGGGCAGGCAAATGGGCGTACCTGTATGTCCCTTTAAATTTGCCGAGCGCTCGATGTTCCCGGGGGGCGCCCCACAATTGCAGTCGGCAAAGGCAGAACAAGGGGGATGTCTTTGTAAACAAGGCATTCCCCTGTTCTGCCTAGTGACACATCAAGGATCTACTGTTCCCTGGGAACAGTGAACAGTTAGAATCACTCCCTAGGACACACTTAACCCCTTCAGCGCCCCCTAGTGGTTAACCTCTTCACTGCCAGTGTCATTTTCACAGTAACCAGTTCATTTTTATAGCACTGGTCGCTATAAAAATTACAATGGTCCCAAAAATGTGTCCGATGTGTCCGCCATAAAGTCGCAGTCAAGATAAAAATCGCTGATCGCCGCAAATACTAATAAAAATATTATAATAAAAAAAATGACATAAAACTATCCCCATAACTTTTGCGCCAATCAATATACGCTTATTGCCATATTTTTTTTACCAAAAATAGGTTGAAGAATACATATCGGCCTAAACTGGGGGGGGGGGGGAGTTTTTTTATATATTTTTGGGGGATATTTATTTATAGCAAAAAGTAAAAAATATTGCTTTTTTTTTTCTAAATTGTCGCTCTATTTTTGTTTATAGCACAAAAAATAAAAACCGCAGAGGTGATCAAATACCACCAAAAGAAAGCTCTATTTGTGGGGAAAAAAGGACGCCAATTTTGTTTGTGTAGCCAAATCCTCCGGGGCTTACGTGGTTAAAATCATGGGGCCAGATTCACAGAAAAAGTGAAAAATTTGCTGCGTCGTATCTTTATTTGTCATTCACAAACAAAGATACGACGGCTTTTGGCTAAGATCCGACAGGCGTACGGCTTTGTACGCCTTCGGATCTTAGGTGTAATTTTCCGGCGGCCGCTGGGCGGAGTTCGCGTCTTTTTTCCAGCGTCGGGTATGCAAATTAGCTGATTACGGCGATCCACGAAGATACGCGCGTTCGTCGCAATCTCTTACGTCGTCGCTAGTCGGTTTTTCGCGTCGTAAAGTTAAGAGTGCTATTTAGATGGTGTAAAATTACACCATCTATGTTAAAGTATGGCCGTCGTTCCCGCGTCGAATTAAATTTTTTTTATTTTTTTTGCGTAAGACTTTCGGGAATACGAAAGTACGTTACGCACGTCGCCGTTCAAAAAACACGTCGGGGCGCCGTAATTTCGCGCATAGCGCGGCGGGAAATTTTCACACGGAGCATGCGGAGAACGTTCGGCGTGGGAGCGCGCCTAATTTAAATGACACACGCCCCATTTGAATTAGGCGGGCTTGCGCCGGACAGATTTACGTTACGCCGCCGCAAGTTTACAGGCAAGTGCTTTGTGAATCAGGCACTTACGCCGAAAACTTGCGGAGGCGTGACGTAAAGGGGATACGTTACACCGCCGTAAATATTCCTGAATCTGGCCCATGTTTTGTATTATTTGACGGACATTTGTTGTCTGGTCTTTTAGGATGGGGGGGTTGTAGTTGGGATAAGCAGGCTGGAGGTGATCCTTGGTATTCTGCAAGTTCCTCAGTGAAGAATGATCACAGCACTAACCTCTGCTGCCCTAACCATTGCCAAGACCTGGAGATGTATCCAGAGAAAGGGTTAATTCCAGTCATTGAGATTTCTACAATATGTTTCCATGCTGATCACATTCTTTCCTTTACCTCTCCATTTGCTCTGCAATTATCCCATCCACTGGAGTAGCGCATGGTGACCCCATACATTGCAGCAATCCAGAGATGGAGAAATGTAGCAATTAGTTTCCAGCGGTTTGCTGCGCTACTTCAGTCCTCACATATTGCTTCCCGGAGAGACTCGGATGTCCCCCTCTTACATTTAATTATGTATTTGTATTTCAGCGGCATCTCTTCATAATGTATTGGACATTTCTTCCTCTTTAACCACTTAAGACCCGGACCAAAATGCAGGTAAAGGACCCAGCCACTTTTTTTGATTCGGCACTGCGTCGCTTTAACAGACAATTGCGCGGTGGTGTGACGTGGCTCCCAAACAAAATTGGCGTCCTTTTTTTCCCCACAAATAGAGCTTTCTTTTGGTGGTATTTGATCACCTCTGCGGTTTTTATTTTTTGCGCTATAAACAAAAATAGAGCGACAATTTTGAAAAAAATGCAATATTTTTTACTTTTTGTTATAATAAATATCCCCCCAAAAACATATATACATTTTTTTTCCTCAGTTTAGGCCGATACGTATTCTTCTACATATTTTTGGTAAAAAAAATCGCAATAAGCGTTTATCGATTGGTTTGCGCAAAATTTATAGCGTTTACAAAATAGGGGATAGTTTTTTTATTTTTTTACTACTAATGGCGGCGATCAGCGATTTTTTTCGTGACTGCGACATTATGGCGGACACTTCGGACAATTTTGACACATTTTTGGGACCATTGTCATTTTCACAGCAAAAAATGCATTTAAAAACCACAGGGGGCGCTGTAGGAGTTAGGGTTCACCTAGTGTGTGTTTACAACTGTAGGGGGGTGTGGCTGTAGGTCTGACATCATCGATTGTGTCTCCCTATAAAAGGGATGACACGATTGATACGCCGCCATAGTGAAGCACGGGGAAGCCGTGTTTACATACGGCTCTCCCTGTTCTTCAGCTCCGGGGAGCGATCGCGACGGGGCGGCTAGAAACGAATAGCCGCGCCGTCGTCCCGGATCGCTCCTGAAGCCACGGGAACCGCCGCATGTACCGGGGGGTGGGGTCCCGATCGGACCCCCGACCCACGTCTAGGCAGGGACGTACAGGTACGCAAATGTGCCTGTCCGTGCCATTCTGCCAATGTATATGTACATGAGGAGGTCCGGAAGTGGTTATAGAGTATTGGACATTTCTTCATCTTTAACCACTTCCATACCGGGCACTTACGCACCTTCCTGCCCAGGCCAATTTTCAGCTTTCAGCGCTGTCGCAATTTGAATGACAATTGCGCGGTCGTGCTACACTGTACCCAAATGACATTTTTATCATTTGCTTCCTACAAATAGAGCTTTCTTTTGGTGATATTTGATCACCTCTGCGATTTTTATTTTTTGCGCAACAACTAAAAAAAGACCGAAATTTTTGAAAAAAAAAAAAAATTGTCTGTAATTTTTTTTGTAAATAAGTACGTTTTCTTCTTCAATTATGGGCACTGATATGGCAACACTGATGGGCACTGATAGATGGCATTGATGGGCACCGATAGGCGGCGCTGGTATGCTGCACTGATGGGCATTCATAGGCGGCACTGATGGGCACTCATAGGCGGCACTGATGGGCACTCATAGGCGGCACTGGGCACTCTTTGGCGGCACTGATGGGCACTCATGGGTGACACTTATGGGTGGCACTAATGCTTACTTATGGGTGGCACAGATGGGCACTGATAGGTGGGCACTGGGCATAGATGGGCACTAAGAGGTGGCACTAATGCATACTGTGTGGCACTGATGGACACTGAGGGGTGGCACTGATGGCATTGCTGGGCATTATTCCAGCCAGTGCCCATGTTGCCAGTCAGTGCTCATTTGTGGGCACTGATTGGCATCGATTGTGTTAATTTTTTTTGTGTATTTTGTTTTGTTTTTTGCTCTACTGAGCATCAGGGGGCACTCCCTGGTGGTCCAGTGTTTGCATCCGAGGGGGGGGCTGCGCTGATAAACAATCAGCGCAAACCCCCCCTGTCAGGAGAGCCGCAGATCAGCTCTCCTCTACTCGCGTCTGTCAACGATCAACGGCTCTTCCTGTTTACATTGTGATCAGCCGTGGTTGGACACAGCTGATCACGTGGTAAAGAGCCTCCACTGTACCCATAAATTGCCACAACTGTGCCCATCAATTTCTGCCAGTGTGCCCATCAATTTCTGCCAGTGTGCCCATCAATTTCTGCCAGTGTGCCCATGAATTGCCACTACCTTCCCCCAACAGATGCTGCCAGTTTTCCCATCAATTGCCGCTACTGTGTCCCATCAGATGCCGCCAGTGTGCCCCATCAGATGCCACCAGTGTGCCCCATCAGATGCTGCCTGCACTTACCTGTCTCGGAGCGGGTCAGCGGCAGTCTCCTGCACATCCTCCATGTCTTCCTATGTCCTCCCTTGGGCGTTCAATCACAGCGCCAGACATTTCAGACAATCAGGTGACTAACCTGATTGGCTGAGAGGTTTCAGTGTTAGCAAAGCGAATTCCTTCACTTTGCTAACACAACGCTGAGTGAACAGCGAACGGCCAGCATGGCGCCCGCTGTTCACATTTTTGGGCGCATATGAGAGCCTATGGCTTTAACCAGACGCTTCCAAAAACACCCCACCGCTGTAATTCAGGTGCTCGGCGCCCAAAAAGGGGATGGACACCTGAATAGGGGGTGCCAGCAGCGACCATGGATAGAGTCATGCAATGCGAGGCTCCATCTATGGTGATTAGAGGGGTGCAGGAGAGAGGGGGCGGCGCTCTTGCGCCCTTTATGGACGCACCGCCACTGTTTAAAATATAACTTTTTACATTTTGAAATATTGTGGGACCTGGCCTGGCACCTTTTGCTTTTTTTTACCTAGGTAGGTGAGACTGACATTAGCCAGCTGCTAGTGGCCTCCTGGAATAACATGTCATGCATGGTTATGGGTATCCCAGGTGGCTTTTTGCAGGGGGTGCATCATTCTTGTGGGGTGAGCTCTGCTAGAACAGCTAGAACCCCACCAAAAATGTATTGGGATCTTCTGAGAGGGGGGATATCAGTAGAATTAAGTAAACATATAAATGGAGGTGAAGGTCTACTTTAAAGGCAAACTCCCAAGAGAACGAAGGTCCTTCCTTGCAGTAGGGCTGCCCCTACATTGCTTAAAGAGTTACATGCTTGTGTAGCACCCCAAAACTAAAATCTCGAAGAAGTCTAACCTATCCAGCCATGTAAAGCAAAAATCGCTATTCATACCTTTTCGCTCTGGTTCGGTCCCACGCTGAGCTGTCAGCAGTGGCTTCTGTGTGGAGGCGTTTGCAGAGGAGGCAGCCGACAACGGAAGCCCCATAGTAACTCTGGGCCAGATTCACGTAGATCTGCGGCAGCGTAACGTATCGTAGATACGTTACACCGCCGCAAGTTTTCATCGCAAGTGCCTGATTCACAAAGCACTTGCAATGAAAACCTACGCTGGCGGCCTCCGGCATAAGCCTGCGTAATTTAAAGGGGCGTGTGCCATTTAAATTAGGCGTGCTACCTCGCCGGACCTACTGCGCATGCTCCGTTTCGAAATTCCCGGCGTGCTTTGCACGAACTGACGTCATTTTTTAGATCGGCGACGTGCGTAGCGTACTTCCGTATTCCTGGACGTCTTACGCAAACGACGTGAATTTTTAAAATTCGACGCGGGATCGACGGCCATACTTTATATAGCACATACGTGTGCTGTGTAAAGTTAAGGCACCAAAAACGACGACTAACTTTGCGACGGGAAACTAGACTAGCGGCGAAGTAGCGAACGCCCTCTATTAGCTAGATTCACATAGGCCCCAAACACACGTCCGAGGAACTCGACGGGCAAAACATGTCGTTTTGTCCGTCGAGTTCCTTGTGAAGCCGCCGAGGACCTCGGCGAGCTGAAATTTCCCATTGAACAACGAGGAAATAGAGAACATGTTCTCTATTTCCTCACCGAGGTCCTCGTCGGCTTCCTCGGCCGAAAGTGTACACCCGGCCGGGTTTCTCGGCAGAATTCAGCTCCGACCGAGTTTCTGGCTGAATTCTGCCGAGAAACTCGGTCGTGTGTATGGGGCCATAGAGTTAGGCCGGCGTATCAGTAGATACGCCGACCTAACTCGGAATCTGCGCCGTCCTAAGTTTAAGTGTATTCTCAAACAGAGATACACTTAAACCTAGCTAAGATACGACGGCTTGCGCCGTCCTATCTTAGGGTGCAATATTTAGGCTGGCCGCTAGGTGGCGCTTCCATTGCGTTCGGCGTAGAATATGTAAATCAATAGATACGCCTATTCACGAACGTACGTCTGCCCGTCGCAGTAAAGATACGCCGTTTACGTAAGGCATTTTCAGGCGTAAAGTTATTCCATCAAATAGCTGGACTAGTAATGTTAAGTATGGCGGTCGTTCCCGCATCGAAATGTGAAAATTTTACGTTGTTTGCGTAAGTCGTCCGTGAATAGGGCTGGAGGTAATTTACGTCCACGTCGTAACCAATACATCCTTGCGGCGTACTTTTCCGCAATGCACACTGGGATATGTACACGGACGGCGCATGTGCCGTTCGTAAAAAACGTCAATCATGTCAGGTCACCCCCCATTAACATAAAACACGCCCCCTCAGTCTAATTTGAATTAGGCGCGCTTACGCCAGCCGCATTTACGATACGCCGCTGTAACTTAGCAGGCAAGTACTTTGTGAATACAGTACTTGCCTAGCTAACTTATGGCGGCGTAATGTAAATACGATACGCTACGCCGCCGCAAAGATGCGGCGGGATACTTGAACCCAGCTATATGAGTGACGCCACTTCCCAGGCATTTCCCAGCTTTTTTCGGCTGTCTCCTGCACACAGCATCCGCCGCTGGAGACCGGACCGGATTGGCTTCAGAAAAGGTATGTATAGCGATTTTTGCTTTAAAGAGCTAGATAGATTAGTCTTAGATTGTGGCTACAAGTAGATTTAGAGATTTTAGTTTCAGGTTGAACTTTGATTTTAAATGTAGTTCTTGGCATCGCTGTAATCAGGGAGAGGAGTACTTGACTAGTTAGGTCTGCTCTGGGCTCTGTAGGTTTGG
>NC_053492.1:464859099-464966599 GCF_905171775.1 Rana temporaria | reverse complement strand
ATCTGCCCTAACGTTGTAAAGTACTGTACGAGCTGTTGGCGCCATATAAATCCTGTATTATAATAATAATAAGAATAATAAATACTGTACATCTATGTGGCAAAAATGTACAATAAAAATACAATTTTATATAGATTATATATATATATATATATATATATATGATAGATAGATATATACTATAGATATCTATCTGTCTGTGTGTGTGTGTATATACAGTATATATACATATATATATATATATATATATATATATATATATAAAAATTAGAATATAGTATATATATATATATATATATATATATATATATATATATATATATATATATATATATACAGTACAGGCCAAAAGTTTGGACACACCTTCTCATTCAAAGAGTTTTCTTTATTTTCATGACTATGAAAATTGTAGATTCACACTGAAGGCATGAAAACTATGAGGTAACACATGTGGAATTATACATAACAAAAAAGTGTGAAACAACTGAAAATATATTTCATATTCTAGGCTCTTCAAAGTAGCCACCTTTTGCTTTGATTACTGCTTGGCACACTCTTGGCATTCTCTTGATGAGCTTCAAGAGGTAGTCACATGGCGCAGCACCCCATCACTCTCCTTCTTGGTCAAATAGCCCTTCCCCCGCCTGGAGGTGTGTTTGGGGTCATTGTCCTGTTGAAAAATAAATGATGGTCCAACTAAACGCAAACCCGGATGGAATAGCATGCCGCAGCAAGATGCTGTGGTAGCCATGCTGGTTCAGTATGCCTTCAATTTTGAATAAATCCCCAACAGTGTCACCAGCAAAGCACCCCCACACCATCACACCTCCTCCGCCATGCTTCACGGTGGGAACCAGGCATGTAGAGTCCATCCGTTCACCTTTTCTGCGTCGCACAAAGACACGGGGGTTGGATCCAAAGATCTCAAGTTTGGACTCATCAGACCAAAGCACAGATTTCCACTGGTCTAATGTCCATTCCTTGTGTTCTTTATCCCAAACAAGTCTCTTCTGCTTGTTGCCTTTCTTTAGCAGTGGTTTCCTAGCAGATATTCTACCATGAAGGCCTGATTCACACAGTCTCCTCTTACCAGTTCTAGAGATGTGTCTGCTGCAAAAGGTGGAAGAACCTAGAATATGAAAAGTATTTTCAGTTGTTTCACACTTTTTTGTTATGTAGAATTCCACATGTGTTACTTCATAGTTTTGATGCCTTCAGTGTGAATCTACAATTTTCATAGTCATGAAAATAAAGAAAACTCTTTGAATGAGAAGGTGTGTCCAAACTTTTGGTCTGTACTGTATATATAGATACTGTAGATATCTATCTGTGTGTGTATATATATATATATATATATATATATATATATATATATATATATATATATATAAAAATGAGAATATAGTATATACACACACATATATATATTTATTTAAGTTTTTGAAACATAGATGTATTCATACCCCTTGAAATTTTCCAAATTTTGTCATGTTACAACCAAAAACTTAAATATATTTTATTGGTATTTTATGTGATAGACCGACACAAAGTGGCACATAATTGTGAAGTGGAAGGAAAATGATAAATGGTTTTAAATTTTTTTTTTACATATAAATATGTTAAAAGTGTGGGGGGCATCTGTATTCAGCCCTTCTGAGTCAATACTTTTGTAGAACCTTCTTTCTCTTGGGGGGAAATTTCAACGCGGTATGAATACTTTTTCAAGGCACTGTATATTTACTGTGTATATAAATATATATATAAATATATCTATATCTATATATTTATATGTATTTATTTTTTATTTTTCTCCCTTCTGTGGGAGATTTTCCTTCAATTCCTGTCTCATAACCAAAACAGGAAGTGAGAAGTAATCCCTCAAAAGTGAGGGAATTCTGGTGTGTCACCGGAACTAATGTCCCCATTGGAAGATTTCCCTTCTATTATGCCGCGTACAGACGGACGTTTTTTGTGATGAAAAAAAAACGACGTTTTGAATCATGAAATAAAACGACGTTTTTGAAACTTCATTTTCAAAAACGACGTTGCCTACACACCATCGTTTTTTCAAAATGCTTTAGCAAAGCGAGGTTACGTTCAGCACTCTTTTCCATTGAAGCTAGCTTCATAACTTGCTTCTGAGCATGCGCGGGTTTAAAAACGTCGTTTTGAAACGTTGTTTTGCCCACACACTATAATTTTCATTGACACAAAAAACGACATTTTGAAAAACGACACAAAAAATTCGAGCATGTTCGAATTTTTTTTTTGTCGTTTTTCAGAAGACATAAAACGACGTTTTCCCCACACACAGTCATTTTAAATGACGTTTTCAAAAACAACGTTTTTTTTTCATCACAAAAAACGACCGTCTGTACGCGGCATTACTGTTCTGGTGACAGCCCAAAATTTGGGTTTTCATTTCACTTTTGATGGTAAACAGGACAAATAGAGAGGACACAGACCGCAACAAGAACTGACAGGTGTTCTACTACCTCAGCATAAAAAAAAAAAAGTCTTGTCTTTGGTTACACCTTAGATATATATTATTATTAATAATAATAATAATAATAATAATAATAAATGCATCCAAAGCTAAAAATGTGTATTTATTTATTTATTTGATTTGCATTGGCATCTGCAAAGCATTGCAGCCGTGATCAGTGGATGTTCTGGCTCCTGAGGGCTCCTCCTCCAGCTCAAGTATAGACCTTCTAGTACGTATGTTATATTGTATCTTCTGCTTATCTCAACGATTGCAGCTCCCTCCTTGTTGGCCTATTTCTAGGCAGGCTATCCCCCGTTCAGTAGGGCTGAGTTTGGGTTACACTTGGGTTTGCTCCGAGCCTGGAAGGGAGTTGTCAGTGCCGAGTCAATCAATTGCAACCAAGACAATCCTCGCCTCGCAGCCGCATGTACACAAAGGGGCGGGGATTCTAGTGACATCATCTACCTAATATGGCTCGGTACTGACTGGCTTGGACCAAACCCAAGCTGAACCCAAACCCCAACCTGAGCTCATCCCTATCTCTTGTTTATCATGAATGCTGCTGCCAAGACTCATCTACCTTACTCTCAGTGTCTGCCGAACCTCCCTACCAATCCCTCCACTAGCTTCCAAACACCCAATGTATACAATTCCAAATAGTAACAACAATATATGAAGCCATCCACAACTTTGTCCAGAGCTACATCAGCAAACTCATCTCTAAATGTTACCCAAATCATCCTTCCAAGACCCTCTGCTCTTTAGCTTCCTCATGACCTCCTCCCACGTCTGCCTTCAGGACTTCTCCAGAGTCTCTCACATCCTCTGGAACTTTCTACCCCAACCTGTCCGGCTATCTCCTACTCTGTCCGCCTGTAGGCGCCTCCCTCAAACTCATCTCTTTCAAGGAAGCCTATCCCACCTCAACCTAACAAGCTGTTCTTCGGCTTTCTACATTTGTTCATCCCCCACAGTTATTGCCTTATTGTATTACCTCAATGCGGTATCCTGGCAGCACTTTACAGGGGGGCAGCGCGGAAAGAGTGCCCACCGGCTTGCGCTACACTGTTAAGCCCTGTACACACGATCGGATATCTGATGGAATCTAATCCGATGGATTTTTTTTATCGGATATCCGATGAAGCTGACTTTCATCAGTCTTGCCTACACACCATCGTGTCCAACGTGGTGACGTAAAACACAACGACGTGCTGAGAAAAATTAAGTTCAATGCTTTTGAGCATGCGTGGATTTTTGACCGATGGATTTCCCCACAGATGATCGTTTTTTTAACCAAAAGAAAAATTTAAAACAGGTTCTATTTTTTTTCACCGATGGATAAAAAAAACGATGGGGCCCACACACGATCGGTTCGTCCGATTAAAATGGTCCATCGGTCCGTTTTCATCAGGCGAACCGATCTTGTGTACAGGGCTTAAGTGTAGTGCCAGTCTTATGGGGCGGGCTGGGCAGAGAGGCAAATTAGTCTAGCGCCCCCATAAAGCGGCTGCATTGCTTCCAGTATGTGGGCGTCCGGCATTCCGCAACTGTGGAGGGGGGGGGCGCTGCTTCTAATTTTGACGGTACTATCATCCTGAACCAGTAAAAAACTTGCATGCTCAGAAACAATTCAACGCATGCTCGGAAGCATTGAACTTCTATTTATTGCCTCGTCGTG
Organism: Rana temporaria; assembly: GCF_905171775.1. NCBI lineage: Eukaryota > Metazoa > Chordata > Amphibia > Anura > Ranidae > Rana > Rana temporaria. The sequence goes on along the minus strand of NC_053492.1, from coordinate 464,962,433 downwards.
GTGTTGTACGTCACCACGTTCTTAACGCTCGAAAGTTCAGAGAACTTTTGTGTGACCGTGTGTATGCAAGCCAAGCTTGAGCGGAATTCCGTCGGAAAGACCATCCAACTTTTTTCCAACGGAAATTCCGCTTGTGTGTACGCCGCATTAGACACATGCATTTCCATTGAGACCAGCAGAAACACAAGAGAATTTGTGTCAATGTGCTTTAATGTGTGTCCATGTGCATTGCGGTGCATTTTACATTGAGGGTCAACACATGGTAAAACATACGTCACGATGATTGTAATGGAAATGCGTGTGCCTCAATACGGAGAGAAGTGTAAATGAACCCCTTAAGCTAAATAGCAATTCGATTCCATGAGTCTTTGAACCAGATTGACCTTATTTGCAATCATGCACGTCAGGGGTGAAATTAACATTGGGAGGTTTGTTAGTCAGATTTTCCAACTGAATGCCTCTAAATGCACCCATAATGCAAACATTCTTTGTGGTTAGAGGGAGCCCGTCTGACATAAGGAAGGCTGGATGTTAGGAGAGACACAGAACTGCACTTCATATTGGTGCTACATGCAGGGCCGCTATCAGGGGGGTACACCTGTAAGGGCCCTGGAGGTCCCCAGAGGCCTGGATGGCAACCCCCTTTTTTTTCTTTTTTTTTGTAAGGGACCCGAAAGTCACCAGGGCCCCCGGATGGTAACCCCCCTTTTTTTAATTTTTTTTTATAAAAAAAAAATGTTTTCAATTTTATATATATATGGTATGGTATATTTTTTATATATATGGTAACCCCCCTTATTTTAATTTTTTTTTATAAAAAAAAAATGTTTTCAATTTTATATATATATATATATATATATATATATATATATATATATATATATATATATATATATATATATATATATATATATATATATATAATTGTTTGTTTTTATTAAAAGGGCCCGGAGGTCCCCAGGGCCCTGGATGCAAACCCACCCCCCCTTTTTTATAATTTTTTTTCTTTCTTTTTTTTTTCTTTTTTCCTTTTATAAATACAATTTTTCTTTTTTTTATATATTTTTTTTTCTTTCTTTTTTCCTTTTATTAAAGGGCCCAGAGGTCAATTTATATATATATATATATATATATATATATATATATATTTTTTTTTATTATTTCTTTTTTTTTTTGTAAGAGGCCCAGAGGTCCCCAGGGCAACCCCCCCTTTTTTTTGTCAGTCAGCACCCAAAGCCCCCCGACCTCAATTTGTGGCGGCAGCACCCCCCGCTTCTCAATTCACGCCCCCCCCCCCCCGCTTCTCATTTAGCTGCGGCACCCCACGATTCTCAATTCGCGGCAGCCCTCTTCTCAATTCACGCCCCCCTGCTTCTCATTTAGCGGCGGCACCCCCCCATTCTCAATTTGCGGCAGCCCCCCCCCCACTTCTCAATTTGAGGCAGCAGCATTTCCACCCAGTTCTCTGCTCCAGGGGGCCCATGTCTGAAGCTGTGTAAGGGGCCCCATAATTCCTGATGGCGGCCCTGGCTACATGCAGAAGATGGACAATAGTGGCCTGCAGACCTGGATGAAATTCTTCGGAGAACACCTAGAATGGTTACATTTATGAATAATCGCGCTTAAATCGGTTCTCCACCCTAAAGTGGAGTCCCGCTGATCGGAACCCTCCCCCCCTCCGGTGTCACATTTGACACCTTTCAGGGGGGAGGGGGGTGCAGATACCTGTCTAAAGACAGGTATTTGCACCTACTTCCGGCCAGGCGTTCACGGGCAAAAGACGGGCATTCCGTCACATCCCCCCCCCCCCCCGTTGTGTGCTGGGAACACTCGGCTCCCAGCACACAGAGGGAGCCAATCGGCGGGCGCGGCGCGACTCGCGCATGCGCCATAGGGAACCGGGTAGTGAAGCCGCAGCGCTTCACTTCCTGGTTCCCTCAGCGTGGATGGCGGGGGGAGCAGCAGAGAGACGAGCGATCGCTCGTCCTCTGCTGCGATCGGCGCTGGACTCCAGGACAGGTAAGTGTCCTAATATTAAAAGTCAGCAGCTGCAGTATTTGTAGCTGCTGGCTTTTAATATTTTTTTCCCGTGGCACATCCGCTTTAAATAAAAATGAGAAATATACTTTTATATGGAGGAATCCGTTATCTAAAATCATATTTTTAGTAGTCTTCTCATTTCCAAGAAACAGCAGTGACCAGCAACATGACAACTGAAATAAGGGTTACTCCGGATCAGGTGTAGGGGGACATCACCAGATGCACCAAGTTTTTTCATGTCTCTGTAGGGGACTAATCAATAGAAGCAGAGATATGTCTATGATCAAATCAAATTGCTTACATATATATAAAATACATGAGGTGCTATAGGGGTAATAAACACAGGTAATATTTTGGATTTGGGTCTAGATATATATCCATTTCTATTCAATAGTGCAGACCTGAGTTTGTAGCTCTCCCACCAACCTTATCCCATACAGGTACTAAATGTTCAATAGAGTATGCTATCTGCAGGTAAGTATCTGGCATTTCGTACAGTAGAGTAGAGACTGACCAAAGATTGATCACTTTTATGCAATTGGTCAGAGAGGAATCACTTTGATGCAGTTTGTCCAGACAGGGATCACCTTGAGGCAGTTGACAGGAAAGGGATCACTTTGATGTAGTTGGCTAATGAGGGATCACTTTAATCAGTTGGCTAGGGAGGGATAATTTGAGGCAGTTGGCTAGAGAGGGATCACGCTGACACCGTTGGCGAGAGAGTGATCACTGTGGCGCAGCTGACCAGAGAGGAATCACTTTAATGCAGTTGACTAGAAAGGGATCAATTTGATGCAGCTAGCCAGAGAGGGATAGCATTGATGCAGCTGACCAGAGAGGGATCACTTTAATGCAGTTGGTTAGAGAGGGATCCCTTTGATGCAGTTGGTTAGAGAGGGATCCCTTTGATGCAGTTGGCCCAGACAGGGATGACAGGGATCACCTTGATGCAGTTGGCCAGGGGGGAATCACTTTGATGCAATTGTCCAGACAGGCATCACCTTGACACCATTGGCCAGAGAGGAATCACGTTGATGCAGTTGACTAGAAAGGGATCACTTTGATGCAGTTAGCCAGAGAGGGATAGAATTGATGCAGCTGACCAGAGAGGGATCCCTTTGATGCAGTTGGTTAGAGAGGGATCCCTTTGATGCAGTTGGTTAGGGAGGGATCCCTTTGACACAGTTGGCCCAGACAGGGATAACCTTGAGGCAGTTGACAAGAAAGGGATCACTTTGAAACAGTTGGCCAGAGAGGAATCACCTTGATGCAGTTGACAAGAAAGGGATCACTTTGGTGCAGTTGCCAGAGAGGGATAACATTGATGCAGCTGACCAGAGAGTGATCAGTTTGATGCAGTTGGCCAGAGAAGAATCACTTTAAAGCAGTTGGCTAGGGAGGGATCACTTTGATGCAATTGTCCAGAGAGGCATCACCTTGACACTGTTGGCCAGAAAGGAATCACTGTGATGCAGCTGACAAGCGAGAGATCATTTGATGCAGTTGGCTAGAGAGGGATCACACTGACACCGTTGGCCAGAGAGGGATCACTTTGATGCAGTTGACTAGAAAGGGATCACTTTGCTGCAGTTAGCCAGAGAGGGATAGCATTGATGCAGCTGACCAGAGATGGATCACTTTGATGCAGTTGGCCAGAGGGTGATAACATTGACAAAGCTGACCACAGAGTGATCACTTTGATACAGTTGACCCGGAAGGGCTCATTTGAGGCAGTTGGCTAAAGAGGAATCACTTTGACACAGTTGACAAGAGACTACAATCACTTTAAGGCTGTTGGCTAGGGAGGGATCATTTTGATGCAGTTAGCCAAAGAGGGATAGCATTGATACAGCTGACCAGAGAGGGATAGCATTGATACAGCTGATCAGAGAGGGATAGCATTGATACAGCTGATCAGAGAGGGATAGCATTGATACAGCTGACCAGAGAGGGATAGCATTGATACAGCTGAACAGAGAGGGATAGCATTGATACAGCTGACCAGAGAGGGATAGCATTGATACAGCTGACCAGAGAGGGATAGCATTGATACAGCTGAACAGAGAGGGATAGCATTGATACAGCTGACCAGAGAGGGATAGCATTGATACAGCTGAACAGAGAGGGATAGCATTGATACAGCTGATCAGAGAGGGATAGCATTGATACAGCTGACCAGAGAGGGATAGCATTGATACAGCTGCCCAGAGAGGGATAACATTGATACAGCTGACCAGAGAGGGATAGCATTGATACAGCTGACCAGAGAGGGATAGCATTGATACAGCTGACCAGAGAGGGATAGCATTGATACAGCTGACCTGAGAGGGATAGCATTAATACAGCTGACCTGAGAGGGATCACTTTGGCCAGCTTGTACATGTATTGCAATATACAGTGCCTTGAAAAAGTATTCATACCCCTTGACATTTTCCACATGTTGTCATGTTACAACCAAAAACGTAAATGTATTTTATTGGGATTGTATGTGATCGACCAACACAAAGTGTCACATAATTGTGAAGTGGAAGGAAAATGATAAATGGTGTTCAATTTTTTTTATAAATAAATATGTTAAAGTGTGGGGGGCATTTGTATGGCGCCCCCCGGAGTCAATACTTTGTAGAACCCCCTTTCTCTGCAATTACAGCTGCAAGTCTTTTTGGGGATGTCTCTACCAGCTTTGCACATCTAGAGAGGGACATTTCTGCCCATTCTTCTTCTTTGCAAAATATCTCAAGCTCTGTCAGATTGGATGGAGAGCGTCTGTGAACATCAATTTTTAAGTCTTGCCACAGATTCTCAATGTGATTTAGGTCTGGACTGTGACTGGGCCATTCTAACACATGAATATGTTTTGATCTATACCATTCCATTGTAGCTCTGGCTGTATGTTTGGGGTCGTTGTCCTGCTGGAAGGTGAACCTCCCCCCCAGTCTCAAGGCTTTTGCAGATTTTAGTAGGTTTTCTTCTAAGATTGTCCTGTATTTGGCTCCATCCATCTTCCCATTAACTCTGACCAACTTCCCTGTCCCTGCTGAAGAAAAGCATCCCCACCACATGATGCTGCCACCACCATGTTTCACGGTGGGGATGGTGTGTTCAGGGGGGGATGTACAGTGTTAGTTTTCTGCCACACATAGCGTTTTGCTTTTAGACCAAACAGTTCATTTTCGGTCTCATGTGACCAGAGCACCTTCTTCCACATGTTTGCTGTGTCCCCTCCCCCACATGGCTTCTTGTAAACTGCAAACAGGACTTCTTATGTCTTTCTTTCACCAATGTCTTTCTTCTTGTCACTCTTCCATAAAGGGTAGATTTGTGGAGATCACGACTAATAGTTGTCCTGTGGACAGATTCTCCCACCTGAGCTGTGGATCTCTGCAGCTCCTCCAGAGTTACCATGGACCTCTTGGCTCCTCCTCTGATGAATGCTCTTCTTGCCCGGCCCGGTCAGTTTAGGTGGACGGCCATGTCTTGGTAGGTTTGCAGTTGTGCCATACTCTTTCCATTTTCGGATGATGAGCACAGCCATACCAGATCATATTTAGAGTATTCCACCACTGTGTACCCTTTTATGTACTCCCAGGGATCAATGACAGTAGATTTGACTTTAAATAGTTTATGTAATTCATTTAATCCCACTGTCATTGGAGACTTACATTATAAAGTAAAATAGAAAAACAGCTTCTAGCAGAGTCGGTATCGGCGGCGGCGCCAGTCTTAAATCACAGAAAACATACAAGCTACAGCACAGTTATGTTCAAATGAAACATTCTGCCAAAAGCAAAAAAAAGGGAAGCTCCTTTGATCAGTGAAATAAATATTTACATAAACATAAATAAATAAGTGCAAATAAAAACATAATCTCTGTGTGAATGTCTCAGCGCGTGCAAAGCAATCACAAATAATCCCCATACTGTGTCTCATATATTTTTTTATTTTTTTAACAGGCAGAGAATTTATTACATTTACACTAAAATTTAAATATACAGCATAGTGTCTAATATATTTATTTCCTATGATTGTCATCTCCATCTAGTGGCCATGATGTGGTACTTTCCTGAAACACCTCAATTCGTAAAATACCGCATTATGGCCTCTAGATGGAGCTGCTGATCATTACAATCAGTTGAAGCAAAAAAAAAAAATATATAAAAATTTAGTTTGGGTACAGTGTTGCATGACTGCGCAATTGTCATTCAAAATGTTACAGCGCTGAAAGCTGAAAATTGGCCTGGGCAGGAAGGGGGTGTAAGTGCCCGGTATTGAAGGGGTTAAACTAGAACTACAATACATCTCCATCCACAATGTATAATTTCAATGGAAGGAAATAGTTTGAGCTCATAGGATGAAATGAACAGACATGAAGATAACAGAGGATCCCTTAGAATAGACAGTTGGATGGAAGGAAGAATGGAAGTGTGGAGGCGGGGCCTCCTGGTCGGAGACGGGCTGCGGGGTAAAGATTTTATTGAGTTTACACAAAAATTTTAATATACTTATTTGTTATGATTGTCAGCTCCATCTAGTGGCTATCATGTGGTATTTTCCTGAAATACCTTTAAAAAAAATCCATATATATATAGTTTGTTTATTTTTATTTTTTTACAGGTAAAGATTTTATTGAGTTTTAACAAACATGTTGTCTATATACAGTATATATATATATATATATATATATATATATGTATATGCGAGTACATTTTGAGGGCTGGCGAGAAGCAGGGGGGGCGAGCAAGGCGAGGAGCCGCTGCGGCGTTCAAACTGCGGGGAACATTACAGCTTTCAATTCAATAGCTGTGTTCCCCGCAGCGCGCGTCTTATACAGCCCCTCACCCTTGTCGGCACTTTGATAGATAGATCTGTCTGTCAAAAGTTTCCCGGACAAGAGGGGAGGGGCTGTATATGACGCGCGCAGCAGGGAATACAGCTATTGAATTGAAAGCTGTAATGTTCCCCACGGTTTGAACCATTTGGCGGCGGCTCCTCTCCTACCCAGCACAGGTAGAATGGGGGGACTCAATGGCTACAATTGTGGTGGTGGTGGGGGGACTCTGGCTGCGATGGTGGGGGGACTCTGGCTGCAATTGTGGTGGTGGTGAGGGGGGACTCTGGCTACAATGGTGGGGGGACTCTGGCTACAATGGTGGTGGTGGTGGGGGGGGGGGACTCTGGCTGCAATGGTGGGGGGACTCTGGCTGCAATGGTGGTGGTGGTGGTGGGGGGACTCTGGCTGCAATGCTGGTGGTGGTGGTGATGGTGGGGGGACTCTGGCTGCAATGGTGGTGGTGGTGGTGGTAATGGTGGGGGGACTCTGGCTGCAATGGTGGTGGTGATGGTGGGGGGACTCTGGTTGCAATGGTGGTGGTGGGGGGGGGACTCTGGCTGCAATGGTGGTGGAGGGACTCTGGCTGCAATGGTGGTGGTGGTGGGGGGACTCTGGCTGCAATGGTGGTGGTGGTGGGGGGACTCTGGCTGCAATGGTGGTGGTGGTGGGGGGACTCTGGCTGCAATGGTGGTGGTGGTGGGGGGACTCTGGCTGCAATGGTGGTGGTCTGCACTAAGGGGGGTATTCTATACTGAGGGGGGGTTTTGCACTAAGGGGGGTGTCCAAACTGCCGGGGTCTGCACTAAGGAGGATTCTATACTGATGGGGAGTCTGCACTAAAGGGGGTGTCTAAACTGCGGGGGTCTGCACTAAGGGGGGGATTCTATACTGATGGGGGTCTGCACTAAAGGGGGTGTCTAAACTGCGGGGGTCTGCACTAAGAGAGGGATTCTATACTGATGGGGGTCTGCACTAAGGGGGGTGTCTAAACTGCAGGGGTCTGCACTAAGGGGGGGATTCTATACTGATGGGGGTCTGCACTAAGGAGGGGTGTCTATACCGATGGGGGAGTCTGCACTAAAGGGGGGTGTCTATACTGATGGGGGGTCCGCATTAAGGGGGGAATTCTATACTGATGTGGAGGTCTGCACTAAAGGGGGGTGTCTATACTGTGGGGGGTCTGCACTAAGAGGGGGATTCTAGAATGATGGGGGTGTCTGTACTGATGGTGGGTGTCTGTACTGGTGGGGGGGTCTGCACTGAGGGTGGAGGTCTATACTGAGGGAGAGGGGTCTGTACTGAGGGAGGGGGTCAGTACTTAGTGAGGGGGGTCTATACTGACGGAAGGTGGTCTGTACTGAGGGGGAGGTCTATATTGATGGAGGAGTGTCTGTACTTAGTGAGGGGGGTCTATACTGAGGGAGAGGGGTCTGTACTGAGGGGGAGGTCTATATTGATGGAGGAGTGTCTGTACTTAGTGAGGGGGGTCTATACTGAGGGAGAGGGGTCTGTACTGAGGGGGAGGTCTATATTGATGGAGGAGTGTCTGTACTTAGTGGGGGGTCTATACTGAGGAAGGTGGTCTGTACTGAGGGGGAGGTCTATATTGATGGAGGAGTGTCTGTACTCAGTGGGGGGTCTATACTGAGGGAGAGGGGTCTGTACTGAGGGAGGGGTCTATATTGATGGAGGAGTGTCTGTACTTAGTGGGGGGTCTATACTGAGGAAGGTGGTCTGTACTGAGGGGGAGGTCTATATTGAGGGAGGGGGTCAGTACTTAGTGAGGGGGGTCTATACTGACGGAAGGGGGTCTATACTGAGGGAGAGGGGTCTGTACTGAGGGAGGGGTCTATATTGATGGAGGAGGGTCTGTACTTAGTGGGGGGTCTATACTGAGGAAGGTGGGTCTGTACTGAGGGAGGGGAATCTATACTGAGGGAGGGGAATCTATACTGCGGGAAGGGGGTCTGTAGTAAGTGGAGGGGGGTCTGTACTGAGGGGGGGACTATAGTTGGTGGAGGGCGGGGGGGTGACACCAATTTTTTCAGCACCGGGTGACATCAAACCTAGTGACGCCACTGATTGTATCACCTCCTCGTTGCGTGCTTTAAACCCCTTAGACCGGGCACTAGTGCACCTCAACTGTGTGCATTGCAGTGGGATGCTTGCTGAATGGTCATGATCAGCAGGCGGTAGCACCCCCAGAAAGAGATAATTCCTGTTGCAGCTACAATGCTTTACTTTGTTTACACCCTCGGCTCCTCCCACTAGCGGTTGGGGGGGGGGGGGCGATATAACCGTGGCTCAACAGCTAGTGTGAATGCGTATAGACAGCAGATAGTGGGAGAAAGTTACAGACATGTATGGGATGTGAACTCGACAAATACGGTGCAGCAGAATAAAAATGTGCCAAGGCCGATTCTCTACAAATTGATTTATGTTTTCAATATGCTTTTCCACATTTGGTTACCGCGTCCAAACAAACGCCGTCTATTTCCGATGAAAATATTTTATTAACATCTGCTTCTTCTTGCAGGATGCGCTGTACTCTTCCGAGCCCAACGTTGCAATTCCCGAGATGTTTTTACAACAAGAATTCAAATGGAAATCTGCTTCAAAAACTAGCGGAGCGTTGCGGGAATCCAATATCATTCAAGAAAAATGAGCTACGAGGACGGCATACCAATGGACCCCGCCGCCGCCGCCGCCTGTCTCCTACCAGGAGGCCCCGCCCACACACTTCCATGCTTCCCTCCATCCAACCGTCTATTCTAAGGGATGACAGTTCATTTCATCCTCTCCATTCAAACTATTTCCTTCCATTCGGAATGATACATTGTACATTGATGTATTGTAGTTCTAGTTTAACCCCTTCAATACCGGGCACTTACACCCCCTTCCTGCCCAAGCCAATTTTCAGCTTTCAGCGCTGTCTCACTTTGAATGACAATTGCGCGGTCGTGCTACACTGCACCCAAACACATTTTTTATCACTTTGTTCCCACAAATAGAGCTTTCCTTTGGTGGTACTTGATCACTGTTGGGGTTTTTATTTTTTGTGTAACAAATAAAAAAAGACCAAATTTTTTTTTCTTTGTTTCTGTTATAAAATTTTGTAAATAAGTAAGTTTTCTCCATCAATGATGTGCACTGATATGGCTGCACTGATGGGCACTGATGAGGTGGCACCAATGAGGTGGCACTGATGGGAACTGATGATGGGCACTGATAGGCAGCATTGATGGGCACTAATAGGCAGCACTGATGGGCACTTATAGGTTGCACTGGTATGTGGCATTGATGGGCACTCATAGGCGGCACTAATGGGTACTTATGGGTGGCACTGATAGGTGGCACGGATGGGCATTGATAAGTTGCACTGGTATGTGGCATTGATGGGCTCTCATAGGCGGTACTGATGGGCTCTCATAGGCAGCACTGATTGACATTCATAGGTGGCACTGATGGGCACTCATAGGCTGTACTGATGGACACTCATGGGTGGCATTGATGGGTGGCACGGATGGGCACTGATGGGGACTGATTGGTGGGCACTGATGGACACTGATAGGTGGCACTGATGGGCACTTATAGGTTGCACTGGTATGTGGCATTGTTGGGCTCTCATAGGCGGTACTGATGGGCACTCATAGGCAGCACTGATTGACATTCATAGGTGGTACTGATGGGCACTCATAGGCGGCACTGATGGGCACTCATGGGTGGCACGGATGGGCACAGATTGGCACTGTTAGGTGGCACTGATGAACACTGATGGGTGGCACTGATGACACTGATGGGTGGCATTGCTGGGCATCGCTGATCTGTCAGGCATCTATAATGGTGCTAGTCAGTGGGCACTGATTGGTCATGTGGGACAAACCTGGCCATCCACATGATGGGGTCTTCCCTGGTGGTCCTGGCGGCATCACTGGTGGTCCAGTGTGGGCATCCACGAGGGGCTGCACTGATTGTGAGTGAGGAAAAGCCGATCAACGGCTCTTCCTGTTTACACTGTGATCAGCTGTGATTGGACAATTTAGGCCAAAGCACCGCAATTACACTTTACCGCTAACGCCCTCACCACCCCTGTGTGAAAGGGGTCTAACTGTGTGGGGGAGGTGCTTTAACCATGGGAAGACAGAGATCCGTGTTCCTGCTTAGTAGAAATACAAGGGGCCAGATTCACGGAAGAGGGCGCATCTTTTGGCCGGCGTAGCGCATCTCATTTGCGCTACGCCGACGTAACATAGTGAGGCAAGGCCAGTATTCACAAAGCACTTGGGGCCAGATTCACAAATGAGATACGACGGCGTTTCTCCTGATACGCCGTCGTATCTCTGTTTCTAACTATGCGACTGATTCATAGAATCAGTTACGCATAGATAGCCCTAAGATCCGACAGGTGTAATTACACTGTCGGATCTTAGGATGCAATACCGCGGCCGCCGCTGGGTGGAGTTTGCGTCATACTGCAGCGTCGGGTATGCAAATTAGCAGTTACGGCGGATCCGCGACGGATTTTCGCGTTCGCTACGTCGTCCGTAGTCAAGTTTCCCGTCGCAATTTTAGTCGTTATTTGACCTGCCCTAACTTTACACAGCAATCGTATTGCTGTCTAAAGTAAGGCCGTCGTTCCCGCGTCGAAATTTAAAAATTAACGTCGGTTGCGTAACACGTCCGGGAATACGGAAGTACGATACGCACGTCGCCGTTCGAAAAAATTCTGTCACTTCGCGCAAAGCACATCGGGAGTTACGAAACGGAGCACGCGCAGTAGGTCCGGCGCGGGAGCGCGCCTAATTTAAATGGCACACGCCCATTTAAATTTTGCGGGCTTATGCCGGAGGCCGCCGGCGTAGTTTTCATCGCAAGTGCTTTGTGAATCAGGCACTTGCGATGAAAACTTGCGGCGGTGTAACGTATCTACGATACGTTACACCACCGCACTTCTACCTGAATCTGGCCCTTGCTCCGTAAGTTACGTCGGCGTAGCGAAAATGGGCCGGCGTAAGCCCGCCTAATTCAAAGTCGGCAGGTAGTGGGCGTGCTACATTTAAATTAACCGTGACCCCATGTAAATGAAGGGCCATTCGTACGGCGCATGCGCGCGCATGCTCAGAGTCACGTCGCATATACTCCCTAAGATACGACGGCTCAATGCTTTCGACGTGAACGTAACCTACGCCCAGCCCCATTCACGTACGACTTACGTAAACAACGTAAAATACGACGGCTGTTCCGTCGTCCATACCTTTGCATGGGTTGCGCCACCTATAGAGGTGTTTTATCTTTACGCCGGACGTACGCCTTACGTAAATGGCTAAGCTTACTGCGTACGTTCGTGAATCGGCGTATCTTGCTCATTTACATATTCGACGCGTAAATCAACGGAAGCGCCCCTAGCGGCCAGCGTAAATATGCACCCAAGATACAACGGCGTAGGAGACTTACGTCGGTCGTATCTTGGCAAAATTCAGGCGTATCTAGTTTTGAGAATAGCACGCATAGATACGACGGCGCATCTGGACACTTACGCAGCATATCTATAGATACGCCAGCGTACCGTATTTATCGGCGTATACCGCGCACTTTTTTGCCCTGAAAATCAGGGCAAAATCGTGGGTGCGCGGTATACGCCGATACCCGCTTTCCCGCGCCGAGTTTGAATACTGCGCCGACATATACCGAGCGCAGTACACTCGTGTATTGTCGGGCAGTCTTGGCTCCTCTCGCGCTGACGTCCTGGACGTACAGGACGTCAGCACGGGAGTAGCCGAGCCTGCCCGACAATACACAAGTGTACTGCGCTCTGTATATGTCGGCGCAGTATTCAAACTCGGCGCGGGAAACGATCGGGGAGGACGCCGCAGAAGGATGCCGGACCCGATGAAGAGGACACCCGAAGCCGCAGACGGACGCTGGACCCGACGAGGCCGCCGATGGACGCCGCGCAAGACACCAAAACTGTAAGTACAAAAAAACTTGTTTCCACAGGAATTCGGGGCAACTTTAGGGGTGCGCTATACCCCAATAAATACGGTAATTCTTTATGCATCTGGCCCAAGATCTCTATCTTCCCTACTAACTGAACGGCGATCCGCCTTGTTTACATAGTTCTGCCTCTGTTGGGAAGGATCGGCAGGGGGTCCTGGCGGACATCGGGTCTGCTGGACCTGCTGATTGGCTCCCGCTGTGTCCAATCACAACGGTAGTGGGTCTCTGGCTGCAGACCCGGAAGTGCAGAGTCACGTACCTGTACGTGATTCTGTGCACAGGAGCCGCCGCCCCTCAGTAAATATGCATGGGGCGGTCAGCAAGGGGTTAGAGTATAATCGGCTTATACTTAGCGTTCCCCAGCCCCCCCCCCCCCAATAAATGAAATCTGTTTTCATTATATACCTTATTTCAGACCCAGGCGGTTAGGCCCCCTAGGCTCGGGGCAGAAGCAAACATTGCAGCCCCGAGCATAGGGCCCCCCCCCCCCCCCTTCGCAGGTTTCCATCATCTCATACTTTCGGAAGCTGCACTGCAGGCATGTTCTGTATAGAAGGTGGAATCCGGGTTCCTGGAATCAACTCAACACCATGAAAATCAACATCAGCAAAATTCATTCATATTTTATCATTTCACTCCAAGAAAAAAAACCAAGGCTTCAGCAAACATTCGATCGTCTTTGTTTGTTTTTTTGTTCTGCTGATGTATTTGTGCTCACAAATCAACGACTAAAAAAATAAAAATCAATAATTCAGTCAGGCCACGCAGATCATCAATAGGCTCGGCGCTCTTCCGAGCCGGCAAATCGTCTACCAAAATCGCCGTTCAATCCCAGTAAATATACACTATGTTACCAAAAGTATTGGGACACCTGCCTTTACACGCAACATGAACTTTAACCGCTTAAGACCCGGATCCAAAATGCAGCTAAAGGACCTTGCCCCTTTTTGCAATTCGGCACTGCGATGCTTTAACTGACAATTGCGCGGTCGTGCGACGTGGCTCCAAAATAAAATTGGCGTCCTTTTTTCCCCACAAATAGAGCTTTCTTTTGGTGGTATTTGATCACCTCTGCGGTTTTTATTTTTTGCGCTATAAACAAAAATAGAGCGACAATTTTGAAAAAAAATCTATATTTTTTACTTTTTGATATAATAAATATCCCCAAAAAATATATAAAAAAAAAAAAATGTCCTCAGTTTAGGCCGATACATATTCTTCTACATATTTTTGGGAAAAAAATCGCAATAAGCGTTTGCACAAAATTTATAGCGTCTACAAAATAGGGGATAGTTTTATGGCATTTTTATTAATAATTTTTTTTTTTACTAGTAATGGCGGCGATCAGCGATTTTTTTTTCGTGACTGCGACATTATGGCGGACGAATCGGACACTTTTGACACATTTTTGGGACCATTGTCATTTTCAGAGCGAAAAGTGATATAAAAATGCACTGATTACTGTGAAAATGACAATGGCAGTGAAGGGGTTAACCACTAGGGGGCGCTAAAGGGGTTAAGTGTGTCCTATTGTGTGTTTCTTACTGTAGGGGGGGCGTGGCTGGACGTGTGACGTCACTGATCGTCGTTCCCTATGACAGGGAACAGACGATCAGTGACAAGCCATAGAGAAGAATGGGAAAAGGTTTGTTTACACTCACCTCTCCCCATTCTTCAGCTCCTGTGACCCGATCGCGGGACACCAGCGGCGATCGGGTCCCACAGGCGCGGTCACGGAGCTCAGGACTAGGTCGCGAGCGCGCCCCACGACTGGTCTCTTAAAGGCGACGTACCTGTGCATGCCTGTGCCCAGCCGTGTCCTTCTGCCGACGTGTATCGGCATGAAGGGGTCCTCAAGTGGTTAAAAGCCCAACTCCAGGCAGGAGTCCAGTGACAACCTGTGAAGCTCTGGTGACCTCCATGCCCAAGAGGGTTAAGGCAGTGCTGGAAAATAATGGCGGCCGCACAAAATATTGACACTTTGGGCCCAATTTGGAGATTTTCACTTAGGGGTGTACTCACTTTTGTTGCCAGCGGTTTAGACATTAATGGCTGTGTTGAGTTATTTTGAGGGGACAGAAAATTTACACTGTTATACAAGCTGTACACTCACTACACAACATTGTAGATACAAATAGCTGGATTCAGGTAGATTGCCGCATCTTTACATATACACTACGCCGCCGTAAGTCAGAGAGGCAAGTGCTGTATTCACAAAGCACTTGCCTCCTAAGTTACGGCAGCGTATCGTTAATGGGGTCGGCGTAAGTGCGCCTAATTCAAATGAGGATGAGGGGGCGTGTTTTATGTAAATGGGTGGTGACCTGACGTGATTGACGTTTTTTACGAACGGCGCATGCGCCGTCCGTGGACATATCCCAGTGTGCATTGCTCCAAAGTACGCCGCAAGGACGTATTGGTTTCGACGTGAGCGTAAATTACGTCCAGCCCCATTCACGGACGACTTACGCAAACGATATAAAATTTTCAAATTTCGACGCGGGAACGACGGCCATACTTAACATTGACTAGGCTAGCTATTTGTTCGACTAACTTTACGCCGGAAAAAGCCTTACGTAAACGACGTTAAAAAAACGTACGTTTCTGAATCGGCGTATCTAGTCATTTGCATATTCTACTCAGCACTCAGCGGAAGCGCCACCTAGCGGCCAGCGTAAATATTGCACCCTAAGATACGACGGCGTAAGAGACTTACGCCTGTCGGATCTTTGGGAAATCTATGCGTAACTAATTCTAAGAATCAGGCGCATAGATACGACCCCGTAACTCAGAGTTACGACGGCGTATCTGGAGATACGCTGTCGTAACTCGTATCTGAATTCGGGCCAAAGTGTAATTTCTTCAGTGTTGTCACATGAAAAGATAGAAGAAAATATTTACAAAAATGTGAGGGGTGTACTTACTTTTGTGAGATACTGTATATGTAAAGTGCTGCATAAACTGATGGCGCTATATAAGTACCTGAAATAAAAAAAATGAAAAGGAAACTGTTTTCAAATCCCCACAAAGATGTGTTTTTGCCGCTTACTTTATAAAAGTTTAATAGTGCGGCAAAAGGCGCGCAGGAAATACGGCGGAGCGGCCATCTGTGATGCTAGGATGGATCTGGGTACTGAGGAGCCCCGCGTGTCGGCACTGCCTTGTAATACACATACAATATTAAAGAAAGATAAAAGAAAAGACAGCGGACTGCCTCAAAGTCATTCTCGTCATGTAGTTGTGATGATCGGTATTTATCGCCGGGACCCAGGAAACCGATTCCATGGGAATAAATTCAGGGATCGATGTTTAGTGTTTTATGCTGCACTTCTGTTTTTTTGTTTTTGTTTTTGTTTTTTATAGTATTTATGCTGCTTGGGATCTATACTATATAAAAAAGTAAAAAAAAGAACGAAAGAAAATGGGTCAAATTTAAAGGACCACTTAAACAGCGGCGGTGCGTCCATAGAGGGCGCAGGAGCGCCGCCCCCCCTCTCTCCTGCACTGCTCTATCGCCAATAGATAGATTCATGCATTGCATAAATCTATCTAATGTCGCCGTTGCTGCCCCCTATTCAGGTGTCCGGATCTTTGTCGGGCACAGGGCATCTGAATTACCGCGGCGGGGGGTGTTTTTGGAAGTGCCTGATTAGAGCCGTCGGCACTAATAGGCTTCCAAAATGGTAAAAAGCGGGCGTCATGCTGTGCGTTCGATGTTTACACAGTGTTGTGTTAGAGAAGCGAATAAATCTCTTCCCTAACACTAACCCGCCTCTCAGCCAATCAGGTGCTCGGGTCTGGTTACCCTGTCACCTGGTTGGCTGAAGCGACAGGCACTGTGATTGGACACCTATCAGGCGTCCAATCATAGAAGAGATGACGGGGAGAGGACGGGAGAAGACATCGAGGACTCGGAGCGTGGAGGACAGCACTGAGACAGGTAAATGCCGAGCAGGGGGAAACACTGGCGGCAATTGATGGGGCACACTGGCAGCAATTGATGGGGCACACTGGCGGCAATTGATGGGGCACAGTAGCGGCAATTGATGGGGCACACTGGCAGCAATTGATGGGGCACACAGGCGGCAATTGATGGTGCACACCGGCGGCAATTGATGGGGCACACTGGCGGCAATTGATGGGGCACACTGGCGGCAATTGATGGGGCACACTGGCGGCAATTGATGGGGCACACTGGAGGCATTTGATGGGGCACAGTAGCGGCAATTGATGGGGCAACACTGGCAGCAATTGATGGGGCACACTGGCAGCAATTGATGGTGCACACTGGCAGCAATTGATGGGGCACACTGGCGGCAATTGATGGGGCACACTGGCGGCAATTGATGGTGCACACTGGCGGCAATTGATGGTGCACACTGGCAGCAATTGATGGGGCACACTGGCGGCAATTGATGGTGAACACTGGCGGCAATTGATGGTGAACACTAGCGGCAATTGATGGGGCACACTGGCAGCAATTGATGGGGAAAACTGGCGGCAATTGATGGTGAACACTGGCGGCAATTGATGGGGCACACTGGCGGCAATTGATGGGGCACACTGGCGGCAATTGATGGTGCACACTGGCGGCAATTGATGGTGAACACTAGTGGCAATTGATGGGGCACACTGGCAGCAATTGATGAGGCACACTGGCAGCAATTGATGGGGCACACTGGCGGCAATTGATGGGGCACACTGGCAGCAATTGATGGGGCACACTGGCAGCAATTGATGGGGCACACTGGCAGCAATTGATGGGGCACACTGGCGGCAATTGATGGGGCACACTGGCGGCAATTGATGACGCACACTGGCGGGAATTGATGGGGCACACTGGCAGCAATTGATGGTGCACACTGGCAGCAATTGATGGTGCAACACTGGAGGCAATTGATGACGCACACTGGCGGCAATTGACGGGGCACACTGGCGGCAATTGATGGGGCACACTGGCGGCAATTGATGGGGCACACTGGCGGCAATTGATGGGGCACACTGGTGGCAATTGATGGTGCACACTGGCAGCAATTGATGGTGCACACTGGCGGCAATTGATGGTGCACACTGGCGGCAATTGATGGTGCAACACTGGCGGCAATTGATGACGCACACTGGCGGCAATTGACGGGGCACACTGGCGGCAATTAACGGGGCACACTGGCAGAAATTTATAGGGCACACTGGCAGCAATTGATGGGGCACACTGGCAGCAATTGATGGGCACACTGGCAGCAATTGATGGGGCACACTGGCAGCAATTGATGGGGCACACTGGCAGCAATTGATGGGGCACACTGGCTGCAATTGATGGGGCACACTGGCTGCAATTGATGGGGCACACTGGCGGCAATTGATGGGGCAACACTGGCGGCAATTGATGGGGCAACACTGGCGGCAATTGATGGGGCAATACTGGCGGCAATTGATGGGCGCAGTGGCGGCAATTGATGGGCACAGTAGCTGCATTTGATGGCAGACTTACGATACGCCATCGTATGTCTTTGTGAATCTGCCTAATAGAGTCTACAAGCTATGGTGCCAATCAGATCGGGTCACGAAACGGCAAAATGGGGTGATGCTTTTGTAAACAAGGCATCTCCCTGTTCTGCCTAGTGACAGGACACTGATTGTCTGCACCCTCTCATCGGGAGCAGCGATCAGTGTCGTGTCACAGTAAGCCTCGCCCCCACACAGTTAGAATCACTCCCTAGGACATACTTAACCCCTTCCTCGCCCCCTAGTGTTTAACCCCTTCCCTGACAGTCACATTTACACTGTAATCAGTGCATTTTAATAGCACTTATCGCTGTATAAGTGAATGGTCCCAAAATAGCATCAAAAGTGTCCGATGTGTCCGCCATAATGTCACAATCATGATAAAAAACGCTGACCGCCGCCATTACTAGTAAAAAAAAAAAAATATTAATAAAAATGCCATAAAATGATCCGATATTTTGTAGACGCTATGGCCCGGATTCACATACATTGGCGCATATTTATGCCGGCGTAGCGTATCTAATATACGCTACGCCGACGTAGCGCAATGAGGCAAGCACCGAATTCACAAAGTACTTGCCCCCCAAACTGCGCTGGGTTCCCTCTGCGTAAGCCGTCGTAAGTGGAAGTGGGCGTGAGCCATGCTAATGAGGCATGACCCCATGCAAATGATGGGCCGAGTGCCATACAAGTACTTAAAACGAACGGCGCATGCGCCGTCCCGTGGACATATCCCAGTGCGCATGTTCAGAATCACGTCGGAACTACTCCCTAAGATACGACGGATCACTGCCTACGACGTGAACGTAACCTACGCCCAGCCCTATTCACGTACTACGTAAACGACTTAAAATACGTCGGTTTGTGTTCCCTGGTGCAGCAATTTGCATTGATGCTGCTGACTTACACCTGCTTTATGGGGCATAACTTTACGCCGGACGTAGGACTTTACGCGCACTGTGTCGGACGGACGTACGTTCGTGAATCGGCGTATCTCCCTCATTTGCATATGTGAATAGGAAATCAATGGGAGCGCCTCCTACGTCCAGCGTAAATATGCGCCCAAGATACGCCGGCGTAGGAAGGTTACGTCGGTCGGATGAAACCTATTTTCAGGCGTATCTTGGTTTCAGAGTCCGGCGCATAGATACGACAGCGCATATTTACACTTACACGGCGTATCTCGAGATGCATAAGTGCTTTGTGAATCTGGGCCTATAACTTTTTCGCAAACCAATCAATAAACGCTTATTGCGATTTTTTTTTTTTTTTTACCAAAAATATGTAGAGGAATACGTATCGGCCTAAACTGAGGGGAAAAAAGTTTTTTTATATATATTTTTTGGAGATATTTATTAGAACAAAAAGTAAAAAATATTGTTTTTTTTTTTCAAAATTGTCGTTCTATTTTTGTTTATAGCGCAAAAAAAAAAAAAAACACAGAGTTGATCAAATACCACTGAAAGAAAGCTCTATTTGTGGGGGGAAAAAAGGGCGTTAATTTTGTTTGGGAGCCACGTCGCACGACCGCGCAATTGTCAGTTAAATTGGCAGTGCCGCATCGCAAAAAGGGGCAAGGTCATTATGCAGCCAAATCCTCCAGGGCTGAAGTGGTTAAGTAAACTAAATTCCTTTTGTAAAAATATGGGATATACGTTAGGTGAATCATTTTGACATCCAAATTTACTTTCAGCCAGACGTTACAATAATTGAAAATCTGTTCTTACTAGAAATACACCGCAGGTTCCGTGTTCAAGGTGCACTAAGAATATATTTCTATAGTCTCCTCGCAGGCTATTTCAGGTTACTGAAGTTCAATGGCTTCCTGTTATTTGTTTAATTTCAGGACAAGGAAGGGAATGGAGCATGATGACAGTGTCAGTATGTCCTTTGTAGGGCCGACCTATTCTTTGCTGGGAAGATGCATCACACTTGGCTGTAATTAAAGGTCCTTGCATTCAGTAGAAGCTCTCGCGTAGTGGAGGTCTTTGTGTACGGGGCAAGGCCGAAGACATGTTTTCTTTGTCTGCTGTCCTAGTTTCTTGTTAGTTTTTGATTTCCCAAGACTCCCTGCCTAAGCTGGTAAAAGGTTTCCAGCTGTCCAGGTAAGAACGTCCATGACTCAGGGTACAAACATGAGAGATTACCATCTGGTCAAAGAACTGCAGCAAACTCTGGGCCAGATTCAGATAGATTCGCGGATCTTTATTCACCAAGCACTTACCTCGAAAATTGCACCGTCGGATCGTAACTCCCCCCGGCGGAATTCAAATTCCGCGGCTAGGGGGAGAGTACAATTTAAATCAGGCGCGTTCCCGCGCCGATTTAACTGCGCATGCGTCGCCGGCGAAATTTGCCAGTGCGCATGCTCCAAATGACGTCGCTAGGACGTCAATGTTTTCGGCGGCTACGTCAATTGCGGCCATCCGTATTCCCGATCGACTTACGCAAACGACGTAAAAATTTGAATCTCGGCGCGGGAACGACGGCCATACTTAACATTAGCTACCCCTCATATAGCAGGGGTAACTATCCGCCGGAAAAAGCCGAACGCAAACGACGTAAAAAAAAAAAAGACGGGCGGGCGTTCGGTCTTGAATCGGCGGTTCTCCTCATTTGCATATCCGACGCGTAAAAAACTGCGACGACACCTAGCGGCCGGCGAGAGATTGCAGCCTAAGATCCGACTGGTGTAAGTCACTTACACCAGTCGGATCCAAGGGAGATCTATGCGGAACTGATTCTTATGAATCAGTCGCATAGATCCGACCGTGGGATCTCAGAGATACGACGACGGATCAGGAGATATGACATCGTATCCCCTTGATGAATCTGCCCCAGTGAGCGAAAATCTTCATTTATTGTCTTCTGAGAGTGTACAGTATGCATAGCTCCCAACTGTCCCTCATTTCGAGGGACTGTCCCTGATTTGGAATCAATGTCCCTTGTTCCTCCTCATTTTGGTCTGATCTATATAGTTGTATATAAAATGCACTATTTATCTTTCAAAAAGTGTTTCCCAGCGCTAAACCTTGCATCCAATTTCTAAATTGCTACATTTTCAAATGTTAAAAGCCATTATAAATGAATAAGTTAGCCAGTTCTCAATAAATGCCACAGGGTTTTTTTCCCTCTGCCCTCTCTGGTATGCCTACCGCGCGGACATTATTGCGTCTCTGACTATTTTCCATGTCTTCCAATCGGGCCGTGTGGCCGGTGATAATGGATTGCATATGGCGGAATGAATAGTAGTGGTAAAAAAAAAGCACTTGTGAGTTTAACTAATCAAATTTTTGGATAATTCTCCTTTAACCACTTAAGACCCGGACCAAAATGCAGGTAAAGGACCAGGCCCCTTTTTGAGATTCGGCACTGCGTTGCTTTAACTGACAATTGCGCGGTCGTGCGACGTGGCTCCCAAACAAAATTGGTGTCCTTTTTTTCCCACAAATAGAGGTTTCCTTTGGTGGTATTTGATCACCGCTGAGGTTTTTATTTTTTGCGCTATAAACAAAAATAGCGACAATTTTGAAAAAAAAAAAATATTTTTTACTTTTTGCTATAATAAATATCCCCCCAAAATATATAAAAAAACATTTTTTTCCTCAGTTTAGGCCGATACGTATTCTTCTACCTATTTTTGGTAAAAAAAAATCGCAATAAGCGTTTATCGATTGGATTGCGCAAAATTTATAGCGTTTACAAAATAGAGGATAGTTTTATTGCATTTTTATTATTTTTTTTTTTACTACTAATGGCAGCGATCAGCGATTTTTTTTCATGACTGCGACATTATGGCGGACACTTCGGACAATTTTGACACATTTTTGGGACCATTGTCATTTTCACAGCAAAAAATGCATTAAAAATGCATTGTTTACTGTGAAAATGACAATTGCAGTTTGGGAGTTAACCACAAGGGGGCGCTGAAGGGGTTAAGTGTGACCTCATCTGTGTTTCTAACTGTAGGGGGGTGTGGCTGTAGGTGTGACGTCATTGATTGTGTGTCCTTATCTTAGGGAACACACGAACGATGACGCCACCACAGTGAAGAATGGGGAAGCTGTGTTTACACACAGCTCTCCCCGTTCTTCAGCTCCGGGGACCGATCGCAGGACACCGGCAGCGATCGGGTTCGCGGGTTCTGCGGTCACGGAGCTTCGGACTGGACCCACGGCTGGGCATTAACCAATCACGTACTGGTACGTGATTGTGCCCAGCCGTGCCATTCTGCCGACGTATATCGGCGTTGGGCGGTCCTTAAGCGGTTAAGGAGGCGTGGTAGGAGGCATGTCCTATGCCTACATACTTTTGCTAATAGGTGTTTCTTGTTCCCATCTTAAAAAGTTGGGAGAGATGCATACCCGCCTCCTTTGTCAAGCAACCAGTGCATAGGGAAAGTGGCATTCTTACCTTGCTGGCCAGGGAAAAGGTGCCACGGCAGTTTTTTTTTCAGCCTTCTGTAGTTAAAAGTGAAAGCAGAGCAGCTCTCCTACGGCTACTTTAGCCTCCCCGCTCTGTACTGTACTGAGCTGCATCATGATCTACCCAGTCAGGGAGTTCAGGAGCTGAAAATGAGTGTGCACTGAAAAGGAAGCTGTGGCAGAGGCAGTTACAGTAAAGTGCTTTTAGAAAGAGAATCATATGGAAGATAGTGGAGCTTTGGGGAGGGGGTGAATGGGAAGATGAGGTACACAACGCACTCCAGAACCCATTTTCCTGCACATAACGCACTCCAGAATCCTGCACTCTGTATCTAGCACTATCCTGAACCCTGCACCCTGTGCATAATGCACTCTAGAACCCTGTGCTCTGTATCTAGCACTATCCTGAACCCTACACCCTGTGCATAATGGACTTCAGAACCCTGCGCTCTGTATCTAGCACTATCCTGAACCCTGCACCCTGTGCATAATGGACTTCAGAACCCCACGCTCTGTATCTAGCACTATCCTGAACCCTGCACCCTGTGCATAATGCACTCCAGAACCCCGCGCTCTGTATCTAGCACTATCCTGAACCCTGCACCCTGTGCATAATGCACTTCAGAACCCTGTGCTCTGTATCTAGCACTATCCTAAACCCCACACCCGGTGCATAATGCGCTCCAGAACCCTGTTCTCTGTATCTAGCACTATCCTGAACTCTACACCCTGGGCATAATGCACTTCAGAACCCTGCGCTCTGTGTCTAGCACTCTCCTGAACCCTACCCCCTGTGCGTAACGCATTCCAGAACCATGCTCCCTGTGGAAAAAGGCACTCCAGAAACCTGTAGTCTGTACCTAGTGCTCTCCTGAGCCCTCCACTATGTACATAAATCACTCCAAAAACCTGCTCCTTGTGCAAATCGGACTTCAGAACTTCATAAAGACATGGATGAGCGAGTGTAGATATATGTAGCTTTCCCATGCATTTCATGCCCAGTTTCCACAAGATAGTTTAATGGTCACACAATCCCCTCTAGAATCAGTGCCTGGGTCTGAATGTAAGGAGATGTCCACCTCAAGGTGGTATTCCCATCTTAATCTAATTTCCCTATTGCCATTGGAGGGTCTTAGGGCTAAGTGGGTGCGAGACATACCAGATCTGGACATGGAAGACTGGAGGAGTGTGTGGGATTTTCCCCATGCAACCTTTGGTGTCTTTGAGAGACCGTACCATCCAATTCAATGTGGTGTATAGGGCTTACCTTACACCATCCAGACTTCAGAAGATAAATCCTGAGTGCTCTTCTGAGGCCCCATACACACGACCGAGTTTCTCGGCAGAATTCAGCCAGAAACTCGGTCGGAGCTGGATTCTGCCGAGAAACTCGGTCGTGTGTACACTTTTCAGCGAGGAAGCCGACGTCGGGCCGAAAAGAGAACATGTTCTCTATTTCCTCGTTGTTCAATGAGGAAAGTCGGCCCGCCGAGATCTCGGCGGCTTCCACACTGAACTCGACGAGTTCCTCGGACGTGTGTACGGGGCCTGAGTGTTGGCGATGTTCAGGGGGATTTCTCACACATTTTTTGGACCTGTCCACATATAGATATTTTTTTGGAAGAAGTGTTAGATCTGTTAAATTCTATTACCTCTGTTCCTGTCCCGGCTTCAATGTCTGTATGTCTGTTAGGTCTGGTGGAGGTTATTTTTCCTACAGTGTCAGAGCGAGTGTTTGCCAATACTACATTATTTTATGTGAGAAAAGCTGTTGCTTTGTATTGGAAGAAATTTTCTTCTCCTACGCTTTTATACTGGAAACGATTGATAAATAATAATCTTCCACTGTATAGAGATACCTACATGAATAGGGGTTGTCCTAGTAAGTTTGTCTGGGCAAAGTGGCTGGATAAGCCATATACGGCATCTAATGCTTATGGGGGGTCTTAAAGGGGTTGTAAAGGTAAAACATTTTTTTCCCTAAATAGCTTCCTTTACCTTAGTGCAGTCCTCCTTCACTTACCTCATCCTTCCATTTTGCTTTTAAATGTCCTTATTTCTTCTGAGAAATCCTCACTTCCTGTTCTTCTGTCTGTAACTCCACACAGTAATGCGAGGCTTTCTCCCTGGTGTGGAGTATCGTGCTCGCGTCCCTCCCTTGGACTACAGGAGAGTCAGGATGCCCACTAACACACAGCTCCTTTCTCTATCTGCAACGTAGAGAGCGTCCTGACTCTCCTGTAGTCAAAGGGAGAGGGCGAGCACGACACTCCACACCAGGGAGAAAGCCTCGCATTACTGTGTGGAGTTACAGACAGAAGAACAGGAAGTGAGGATTTTTTAGAAGAAATAAGGACATTTAAAAGCAAAATGGAAGGATGAGGTAAGTGAAGGAGGACTGCACTAAGGTGAAGGAAGCTATTTAGGGAAACAAAATTGTACCTTTACAACCCCTTTAAGTTTATTGCTGAATAGTTCATTTGATAAACAGTATGGTTTAAATCTCATTTGAGCCTAAATATTTTTTCTTTTTCGGAAATCTTTTTTTATTATTATGTTTTTGTTCTAATTTGTTACTTTGAATTGATGGCTATTATACCATATATGTAATGTGGGTGGCATTTGACGCTGCTTCATTATTTTGATTCAATGTGTATGATGTTTTGTTTTGTATTGTTTGTTTACTAAGAAAATAAATAAAATAAACAAACCAATGCCTTCACTTTGACATTACATTTATGCGATGATTCCTTTATGACTTTGCCTTCCTGATCTTATTTATACATCTTATGCCGCATACACACGCTCGGAATTTCCGACAACAAATGTTCCATGGGAGCCTGTTGTCGGAAATTCCGACCGTGTAGGCCCCATCGGACATTTCCGACAACAAAAATTTGAGAGCTGGTCCTTAAATTTTCTGACAACAAAATTTGTTCTCGTAAATTCCGAGCGTGTGTGGACACAAAATTCCATGCATGCTCTGAATCAAGTACGAGACGGAAGCGCTCGGTCTGGAAAAACTAGCGTCCGTAATGGAGATGGCACATTCGTCACGCTGCAAACACGTCATGGACTGAAGAGCACGAATCGTTTCTCACCAAACTTCTACTAACACGAGATTAGTAGAATGAGCCCAAAGGGTGGCGCACTTGGTACTGAACTTCACTTTTATTGTGCCGTCGGACGTGCTGTACGTGACCGCGTTCTTGACGTTCACAATTTCCGACAACATTGAGCGAACATCCATCTGAAAAATATCCGCGGTTTGTTATCGGAATGTCCGTGTACGCGGCATTAGACTATACATATCAACTCTGGGTAGTTTGCTATTGGCCTTCCACAGCATAGTGTTATATAAAATGCCTGACACTTTGTTTTGTCATAGTTGAGTTATAACCAGGGCTTTTTTTCCAGGGGGAACTCAGTTCCACCACCTCTGTCTCAGACCCTTTGGTGCCTGCTCACCACAATCACTTGTAAACCCAGAAGTTTGGTTTCTGTGTTTACAAGTGACAGCTCTGCACTCTGTGTGTAACCCCCTGAACTCTACATGTAATGCAATCCTGGTATTTTATTCCCCTTTAAGACCCCTCTACTGTTTGTGAAATCAGAACGGGGTCGTGGTTGAGTTCCTGCACCTATTTTCTGAGAAAAAAGCTCTGGTTATAACCTTTGTAAATACTTCAAAGTGGATCCTGAAGAAGCCCCCTTTCCGGGAGAAACATGTTGATCCATACACCTTTTTGCTATTTATCCAAGCACAGATGGTTGCAGTATATGTGTATGTCCAGTTTATGTTATCTTGCGTGGAGTTTATACTCATTCTGTTTTCAAAACTATTTTGTATAAATAAAATCTGTGATTTTTTTTATATGTTTTTGCTATATTGACTTATTGTTTCTGGGCACTCTAAAATCCCCAACTCCCATAGTCTCCCCTTTTAAAGGGGCATGGTAAATACATATTTTCCTACATTGACTTTATTTAGGGGATTGAGACCGAATTTTTGAACAAGCCCCCCCACCCAATACCAGGGATGGACTGGCCATTTTGACTACAGGGAGTTTCCCGGTGGGCCGATGGCTCAGTGGGCCGGCTTCAGTGACAGCGGACCGCCGCCCTCCTCCGCTCCTCTGTCTCTCCCTTCCCGCAGCGCTCACCTCCTCTTCCTCATCGCAGGGCTTACCTGGGGGGAACAGAGAAGCAGGGGAGGACCAGAGGAGCAGGGACGACGACAGAGGAGCATGGGGGAGGGGACAGACAGCTGACTCAACAGCTATGGCCTGGGAGTTTCTCACTTCTGCCTAATCTTGTCCCATAAGGGGGGGCACCGAACTGATTCCTTGCCCCGGGTGAAATAATGTCTAGCTTCCCCACTGGTACTGCCTCTAAGAGTACCAGTACCAGCCGTTCTACTCTAATAAAGTAGAACGGCTAGTGGCTAGTGAAGGGGGAGAGGGGGCTCGGGTGGCCGGAGGGGGGGGGGGGGGGGTGCGGGATTTGTCCAGCCGCCATGGGAGAGACCTGTCAAAGTGGGCCAGTCTGGATGAAGTCCAGGGCCAAATTTTTGTCCCAGTCCAGCCCTGCCCAATACTCATAAAAAGTCTATGCCACCAACATTTTTTTGCCAATATACATTTTTTACTATTATTAATTTCCGCTTTAAATTCTAGTTTCTCTATATAGGCCTACCTCACATCTGTTTAATGACAGAGACGATTGTGATAAAATGTTATCAACATGATGGGGAACTTCATGTGAAAGACATACAAGTTACCTGCAAATATTTGCTTTGCTGGGCAAACAGTAATCCTAGTATATGGATGACAATACCGATGTACCTTCTCTGGGTTGGCTCGGTTGCTCTTCGTGTTGACACAATATTAGCTTCTGTTTGTTAGTTCAAATATAATCCAAGTGTCTTCATGTTGGCTTTGGTGTAATCATTGATGAAATCAATATTGGATGACAAATATAAATTACACAGATGCAGAAGGCCAGAGAGATGAATAATGAAGCTCACGACTCACGACAGCTGTAAGCTGAGCAGAGCCGAGCGGTGCCGATCGGAGCCGTTTGGAAATACTCCGTTCCCGAGCCTTTCCCAGGTTTTCCAAGTTCAGCCGAGCTGCCCCCGAGCCTTTCTGAGTATTTCCAAGTCTCTCCGGCGCCCCCCCCCCCCACCTCTGGCCACATGCGGTATTGCATGCCATAGAAGTCAATGCAAAACTAATTAATTTTGTTTCCATTGACTTCTATGGGGAGACTCCCTTTGATATGCGAGTGCTTTGGATTACGAGCATTCTTCTGGAACGGATTATGCTTGTAATCCAAGGTTCCACTGTACATTATTTACCTTTTTCTTTAATACCTACAATGCACAGTGAATCTCCAATGAATCTATGCAGCACTTTGCATATTGTACATTCACATGAGCCCCTACCTCAAGGAACTTACAATCTAAGGTCCCTATCTAACATACTAAGCCTAACCTACTTGGGCCAACAGAGTGTCTTTGGAGTGCAGGAGGACACTAAAGTATACTGCAAAACAGAAAAAGGTAGCCCGACCCCCGCATATCCCTACCCAGCCCGAAGGGAAATTAAGTAAAAGCAGCTTCACCTCGATTCATCCAGGCCACAACTCCAACTGGTTTCTCCCCAATCCCGGGGCTTAACCACTTAAGACCCGGACCAAAATGCAGGTAAAGGACCCGGCCAGTTTTTGCGATTCGGCACTGCATCGCTTTAACTGACAATTGCGCGGTCGTGCGACCTGGCTCCCAAACGAAATTGGCGTCCTTTTTTCCCCACAAATAGAGCTTTCTTTTGGTGGTATTTGATCACCTCTGCGGCTTTTATTTTTTGCGCTATAAACAAAAATAGAGCGACAATTTTGAAAAAAATTCAATATTTTTCCTTTTTGCTATAATAAATATCCCCCAAAAATATATAAAAAAAAATTTGTTTCCTCAGTTTAGGCCGATACGTATTCTTCTGCATATTTTTGGTAAAAAAAATCGCAATAAGCGTTTATGGTTAATGGTTTGCGCAAAATTTATAGTGTTTACAAAATAGGGGATAGTTTTATTGCATTTTTATTAATATTTTTTTTTTTTACTACTAACGGCGATTTTTTTTCGTGACCGCGACATTATGGCGGACACATCGGACAATTTTGACAAATTTTTGGGACAATTGCTATTTGCTATAAAAATGCATAATTTACTGTGAAAATGACAATTGCAGTTTGGGAGTTAACCACTAGGGGGCGCTGAAGGGGTTAAGTGTGACCTCATATGCGTTTCTAACTGTAGGGGGGCGGGGCTGGACGTGTGACACCATTGATCGTGTTTCCCTATATCAGGGAACACACGATCAATGACATTGCCACAGTGAAGAACGGGGAAGCTGTGTTTACACTCACCTCTCCCGTTCTTCAGCTCCGGGGACCGATCGTGGGACTCCAGCGGCAATCGGGTCTGCGGGTCCCGCGGCCGCGGAGCTTCGGACCGGGTCGCGGGCACGCGCCCACGACCCACGACTGGGCACTTAAAGAGGACGTACAGGTACGTGCTTGTGCCCAGCCGTGCCATTCTGCCAATGTAAATGTGCAGGAGGCGGTCCTTAAGTGGTTAAAGGAGAAGTCCAGCCTGAGCTCATTTGGCTGGGCCTCTCCTATGGGTCACAGGAGTGCAATTCGTTTTGCACTCCTGTGACCCGTTTATAGCAGAGAGCGGTCTGAAGTCCGCTCTCTGCTGACATCACTGGAATTAGTCCAGGCACCGCGTCATCACAACAATGAAGTCTGGATCCGCCAGGTGGACTGATGCCGCTGAGAGGCCACTCCCCACCCCTCCACAGCTCAGTGCTCCAATAGCACGCAGCAACAGCCCTGAAGAAGCCCTAAAGAAGGGGGAGTCTATTCACCCGAAACATGTTGGCTTCATACATATGTTTACATCTACAATAAACATCTTTTGAACCATACATCTAAAGCACCGGGCTCTCCTTCTTTCTTACCCAAATCTTCTCGCTGAAACGACCACAAGGCCATATCTGAAATTTAGCAGCCCAAGCTCCTAAGAGGGTCTACCAACACCATCCACCGTTGGGCCCAACCCAAGGGGAAGAGGCAGATTAGGACGATCTGCCTAGTAACAGCAATTTCTGGTAAGTATAAACATGTTTTATTTTTTTGAGCCTTTTTAGCTATTTTTTTTTTTTTTTTTAAGGGTGGACCTCCACTTTAAGCCAATAAAAGTAGCAGCAGTAAATACAGCACATATTTATTCAAATAAGTAAAAATAGTACATACATTGATGTCATGAACATGAGCAAATTCATACAGGATACATGAAAATAGGAAAATGATGGTACATATATATATATAAACAATCATGTAGCACAAAGGCATCCGACAGGTATCCAATGCGTTTCGTGAGACCCAGCTCGCTCTTCAGAGGTAGATGCATATAAAGTGTACCTAGGATAAAAAGGTATGATAAAGATACCAAGGAATGGGGTAGGGGGCCTTGATATAAGAAACCTCATACTTACCACTGGATACAGCCAAAGCCAGCAGATGTAAAGCTCCCAGATGGCGGCAGCAGGCATCTCGCCAGGGAGCTGAGGAGGCGGAGCCGAACGAAGCCCCAACCAGGCCCAAAAGGAGGGAAGGCCCAGCATGGATGAAACTTGTGTATCCCCAGTCTCACTAGGTCCATAGGGAGTATAGGCCTTAAACATAAATATGTGTGTTCCAGGGTTCCCCAACCCCCGGTCCGCGGCCCACTGCCGGGCCGTGGCCTATTTGCAGCCGGGCCGCGAAGGCTGCAGTGTGTGAGGTGCGGCGGCGGGCAAGCAGAGAGATGACATCTCTCACCGCCCGCCCGGATCACGGCACTTCCGACCACACACTGCAGCGAGGTGCGGGAGCAGAGAGATGAGATCATCTCTCGCCGCCCGCCCGGAACACGGCACTTCCGCCCGCACAGCGAGGCTGCTATACTGTGGCGAGGCGTGGGAGCAGAGTGATGAAATTATCTCTCGGCGCCCCGCCCGGAACACGGTGCTTCACAGCGGGGCTGCTATACTGCGGCCAACCAAGCCACCCACTAGGTCCACCTTCTCCAGATCAGGGAGTAGTGACAGTGGGGACTGGGGTGGCTGTGGGCTTCCCCCCACCGCTCGGAGTTCTGCCACAGCAACAGACCAGACCTACAGGGAGATGGAGAGTGCAGCTGCAGGCATGTATGTCCTCTCCCACCTGCTGCTCGCTCTGCTCCCCCCTCTTCTTCCTGCTCGGGTTTACAGCTGCATAAGACAGAATGGCTGTCAGTGTCTCCTTCCCCTGCTCCCCCCACTCACCTTCTGTAACAGCACTTGAGAAGGGAGAGAGGGCAGCTCTGTGGATTCTGGCTGCCGAAGCTCCAGTACCCCTCCACTCCCATTGGCCAAGGGGAGGAACCAATTGCAGGAGATCAGCAGAGGACCATGGGACATGTAGTGGCAGGTGACAAGGCAATCCACACCTGGTGGCAGGTAATGTGGCAAGCGACAATTCACTCCTGGTGGCAAGTGTCGTGGCAAGCGACAATCCACTCCTGGTGGCAGGTGACGTGGCAAGCGACAATCCACACCTGGTGGCAGGTGACGTGGCAAGTGACAAACCGCATCTGGTGGCAGATTCTGCATTATGGCGAGTTTGAACTATTTCATTTTACATTACAATGCAATGACAGAAATAATGCGCTTCAATTATCCCAACACCATATCAGTCATTGTTCTGTGATGATTGAAGCGCTAACACCAGCCATTTCCGCGAAAAGCTACATAACAACCCCCCCCCCCCCCCCCGGGCCTTGGCCCGATTCTATTCCACAACGCCGGTCCTCGGTGCAAAAAAGGTTGGGGACCACTTATTAAGGTAGCAAGGTAAGGTGAGTGTATGGTAACATATGTATAGATTCTCGATCGACTTCTGTCAAACAGGGATGCCCACACATGGATCAAAATTTGGCCAAACCCTGCTGCACCGGCCAAATTTTGATTCATCTACGGCCAGCTTCACACATATTGAGTGTTTACTATATTGAGGGGACTGTGTTTTTTATTTATGAACTCGTCCTTTAATTATATGCAATGGTTTCAGTAATTACTTTAAGTATGGAGAGTCCATTATGGTTTGAGAAGCTGTTTTTATGCCAAAATTGTGAACCGACAAACCACTTCTACTTACCTTAAAAGCCATACTCCATTTTTTTTTTTTTACAATCCCAAATACATTAACAGCTCTAAATGAATCCATTCCAGTAAATCTCCTTAATTCTAGCCTGACCCTAAAATCGCATTTCTTAGCACGGCGGTTTAGAAGATTGTGGGCTTTAGAATTTGTTAGGAAATCGGGGTAAATGGGAATAACGCATTAATAATTTACTCATTTCCTCTTAAAGGAAATGTAACCTCAATCATTTTATCTTCTACATCACAGGCTACCGGCGAGGCGTACCACTATATTACCTTCCCACTAATGCCATCAGCAAAGCACCAGTACATTAAAATACAGACAATCGTAATAAATATATAAAGTGGTCAGAGATTCTCAGAAAAAAAAAGAAGCAATACAATCCAAGAATCACTTTTTATGAACAAGGAATACGACGTTTAGGTTGATCTCCAGGCAGATATATATAAAAAAAAAAAAAACGACATAATTGAATCCAGTTATGTATTTATTAAAGCCTACGTTTAATTATATTTTCAAAAATCAGCACAAGGGATGGAACTTACATTAACCCTCAGTTCACACTTCTGCGTGTGGCTGCGGGTGCGGGAATCGCAGCGATTCCCACAACCACCTGCAGTAAAAACGCACTGACCTGCGTAAACGCATGAGTCTGCCCTTCATTTGGAATGGCACCCCCAGGGATGTAAAATTGCATTGCGTGTGCAGGTGTGGGAACCGCAGGGACATGGCATGGGCGCGTTTTTGAAAAGGTGCGTGCACCTTTTTTTGCAGAAATGCAGGCACAGTAGCCCATTTAAGCCCTGTACACACGATCGGATATCTGATGGGATCTAATCCGATTTTATCCGTTGGATATCCGATGAAGCTGACTTTCATCAGAGCCTTGCCTACACACCATCAGTCAAAAATCAGACCGTGCCAAAACGCGGTGACGTAAAACACTACGACGTGCTGAGAAAAATGAAGTTCAATGCTTCCGAGTATGCGCCGACTTGATTCTGAGCATGCGTGGATTTTTGGCCGATGGACTTCCACTCGGACGATAGTATTTTTCTATCGTTTTTTTATCCATAGTAAATTTTTAAAACGTGTTCTTTTTTCGTGTGTACAGGGCTTTATAGTACTTGAATGGGCTGTCGTGCCCGCGCAAACGCGGCACGCAAAGCAAAAACGCTAAGGTGTGAACTGTGCTGGTGGCTGTTTTCTGGGACCAGCGTTAAGCAGCTGGCCTGATGCATTCTGAACAAAGGAGGTTGGCCGCTTGCCATGGCCGCCATTCAGAGAATTCTTTGCATTTTCCAAATGAATGCAAAGGATTCTCTGATTGGACAAGGTGGAGAGGCAGGGTGGTGATGTCTTGCTCCCCATCTAGCCCAATCAGAGAACACTTTGCACTCATTCAGAAAATGCAAAGCATTCTCTGAATGGCACCCGCGCTGAGGGGCTGACTTCTGTCCAAATTGATTTCAAGCTTCCAGAGGGATTGGCTAGGCATTTTAACAATGTAACTGCATGTAAAAATATACCATACCCAGAAATCAACTTTCAGGCCATGCGTCAAGTAGGGGTCACAGTGAAGGGACAAGCCCAGTTCACAACAAGTTTTGGGTAGGTCTGCAGGTGTGGCAATGGGTGGGAAAAAATTGTAATGTGTCAATTAAAGCGGGGGTTCACCCGTACATAACACTTTTTCCCCTTAGATGGATGCTCGTTTTGTCTAGGGGAATCGGCTAGTTGTTTTAAAATATGAGCTGTACTTACCGTTTACGAGATGCATCTTCTCCGCCACTTCCGGGTATGGGCTGCGGGACTGGGCGTTCCTATTTTGATTGACAGTCTTCCGAGAGGCTTCCGACGGTCGCATCCATCGCGTCACGATTTTCCGAAAGAAGCCGAACGTTGGTGCGCAGGCGCAGTATAGAGCCGCACCGACGTTCGGCTTCTTTCGGCTACTAGTGACGCGATGGATGCGACCGTCGGAAGCCTCTCGGAAGACTGTCAATCAAAATAGGAACGCCCGCTCCCGAAGACCCACGGAGACGGAGAAGATGCATCTCGAAAACGGTAAGTACGGCTCATATTTTAAAACAACTAGCCGATTCCCCTAGACAAAACGAGCAGGAAGCTAAGGGGAGAAATTGTTTTATGGGTGAACTCCCGCTTTAAGTCGAAGACGGGCAGATTTCTTATCGATAATCAGGGTTTGGTCAGAAAAATCAAGGATTATGTCAAAAATAAAAAAACTCTTCCTTTTTCAGCTTTAAGAGGTGACATGAATTCTTTGTAATCATTTTTGATGACGAAATAGATAAAAAAAATACGAAATCTACCAAATAGATTTCAATAGAATATTTTTTATCTTTGTTATCCACTTAAGGACCGACGCACGACGATATACGTCAACAGAATGGCACGGCTGGGTACAGGGGCGTACATGTCCCCTTTAAGAACCCAGCCCTGGGTCACGAGCGTGCCGCCTGTGGCGCGCTCGCAAACCGGTGCGAAGCTCCGTGAGCACACCCGCGGGACCCACGGACCCGATCGCCACCGGGTCACAGGAGCTGAAGAACGGTGAGAGGGAAGCGTAAACAAACCTTTCCCATTCTTCATTGTGGCAATGTCACTGTTCGTCTGTTCCCTGTTATAAGGATCGACTATCAGTGATGTAATACATCCAGCCACGCCCCCCTACAGTAAGAAACACACAATAGGACACACTTAACCCCCTTAGCGCCCCCTAGTGGTTAACCCCTTCACTGCCATTGTCATTTTCACAGTAAGGCCGCGTACACACGGGCAAACATGTACGATGAAACCGGTCCGCCGGACCGTTTTCACCGTACATGTCTGCCCGGGGATTTCTGTACGATGGCTGTACTAACCATCGTACAGAAATCCGCGCGTAAACAATACGCGGGGCGTGTCCGCGCCGTCGGCGCGACGTGGGCGGCCCTGCCAGTTAAATGCTTCCACGCATGCGTCAAAGTCATTCGACGCATGCGAGGGATGGCGGGCGCTCGGACATGTACGGTAGGTCTGTACAGACGACCGAACATGTCCGAGCGGGCAGGATTCCAGCAGACTGTTTTAAAACAAGTCCAGAAATATTTGCCCGATGGGAAAAGGCCCGGCGGGCAAATGTTTGCTGAAATCCTGCACGCTCGGGCCTACACGTCTGCTGAAACTGGTCCGCGGACCAGTTTCAGCAGACATGTTCGGTCGTCTGTACGGCCCATTACAGTGCATTTTTATAGCACTTTTCGCTGGGAAAATGACAATGGTCCCAAAAATTTGTCAAAACTGTCTGATGTGTCCGCCATGATGTCGCAGTCACAAAAAAAAATCACTGATCGCTGCCATTACTAGTAAAAAAAAAATATATTAATAAAAATGCCATAAAACTATCCCCTATTTTGTAAACGCTGGGCCATATTCTCAAACAAGTTACGCCGGTGTATCTACTGATACACCGGCGTAAATTGAATTTCCCGCCGGCGTATCATTATTTTGTATTCACAAAACAAGATACGCCGGATTTAGGCTAGGATTCGACTAGTGTAAGTCACTTACACTGTCGGATCCTAAATGTAATTCGCCGCCGGCCGCTAGGTGGCGTTTACGTTCAGGTCTCATTTGTTTATGCAAATGAGCCTGATACGCCGATTCTCGAACGAAATCGCGTTGCGTAACCATCGCTAACGTCGTTTGCGTAAGCGTAAGGTTACCCCTGCTATATAAGGGGTAACCTTACGCCAGTCCCACGTATGCCATGTTAAGTATGGCGTCGGGTCCGCGTCGTCTTTTCCCGTCGGGTACGTTGTTTTACTAAGTCGTTCTTGAGTACGACTTTACGTCAATGACGCACACGTCGGCGTCATTGACGTTTTCCGCCGAGAACTGGAGCATGCGCACTGGGCTATTTTTAGCCCGGCGCATGCGCAGTTCGATCGAAATGGGGGCGCGCTTAATTTAAATATAAGCCGCCCCCTTTGAAATACACGGGGATATGCCGGGCCAATTACACTACGCCGCCCCAAACTACGGAGCAAGTGTTTGGGGAATACAGCACTTGCTCCTGTAGGTTGGGGCGGCGTAGTGTAAATGGCTTACGCGACGCCCGCCGGAAATCTACGGCAATATGGCCCGCTATAACTTTTGAGCAAACCAATCAATAAACGCTTATTAAGATTTTTTTTTTTAACCAAAAATATATAGAAGAATACGTATCTGAGCATTTTTGTTTATAGCGCAGAAAAATAAAAAGCGCAGAGGTGATCAAATACCACCAAAAGAAAGCTCTATTTGTGGGGAAAAAAGAACATAAATTTAGTTTGGGAGCCACGTCGCACGACCGTGCAATTGTCAGTTAAAGCGACGCAGTGCCGCATCGCAAAAAGGGGCCAGGTGCTTTACCTGCATAATGGTCCGGGTCTTAAGCGGTTAAAGCAGAGGTCCACACAGAAAGTGAACCTCCGCTTTTCGGAACCCTCCCCCCCTCCGGTGTCACATTTTGAACCTTTCAGGGGGGAGGGGGTGCAGATACCTGTATAATACAGGTATTTGCACCCACTTCTGGGAATAGACTGGCACGGGGGTCACGCCCCTTCGCGTCACCCCCCCCTGCTGTCTTTTGTGAAAC
Source organism: Rana temporaria (assembly GCF_905171775.1). Classification (NCBI taxonomy): domain Eukaryota; kingdom Metazoa; phylum Chordata; class Amphibia; order Anura; family Ranidae; genus Rana; species Rana temporaria. The sequence continues at coordinate 464,925,748 of NC_053492.1, read as the reverse complement.
ACACTGGTCCCAGGAGACAGTGGGGACCAGTGAGGACGCGCCGCGCGGCTCGTGCATGCACAGTAGGGAACCTGGGCAGTGAAGCTGCAAGGCTTCACTTCCTGATTCCCTCACCGAGGATGGCGGCAGGGGCAGCCGAGAGACGAGCAATTGCTCGGCCTCGGGCTGCCGACATCGCCGGCGTGCTGGACAAGTAAGTATCCATTTTTTTAAAAGTCAGCTGCAGTATTTGGAGCTGCTGGCTTTTAATTGAAAAAAAAATTTGGGGTGGACCTCCCCCTTTAAAATACCGGGAAATTAGGTAAAGTATTGCCCATAGCAGCTTTATTTATTGCAATGAGAATCATTATTGAAAATGGTTGAAGTACAGGGTCTGACCACTTATAAAGAGACCCCTAAGATCCGACTGCAATACCCGGTTAAGAAAGGTCTCAGAACACCAGATGCCGATGACTCATGTGATTCATATCTGGGACTTATCCATTAAAACACTAATAATGTGTCTTACTACATAGGACTACCCCGGAGAGCTATTCCACATTGCTCAAGAAGTGTCCTGCTCCATCTCTTAGAAATGGTTCACATTTCTGTAACTACTCTTAAGTTGTCATGAACTGTAACTATCTAATTTGGCTATCAAACAGGTCTTTCAATTACAAAGAAAGGAATTCAATAACATTCACAAATATTACTCACTTTGTAATAGAACGTTGACGTCATTTTAGGACTATGCGCAAACTTTGTAGAGTTTAGAAAATGCTCAGTAAGGGGAAAGTTATGCAGATTTCATCATGCATTCTAAGTAAACCTAAATTAGGTACAATAAAAATATATGGGTTCTATGCTTGCTGCCTATACTGCGCCTTTTTTTTTTAGTGATCACCTTTTTGTAGTCATCGCTGGATTTTTACATTTTAATTACCGTATTTATAGGCGTATACCGCGCACTTTTTCCCCCTTAAAATCAGGGGAAAATCGTGGGTGCGCGATATACGCCGATACCCGCTTCCCGCGCTGTGTTTGTACCGGCCCGCCGACATATACCGAGCGCAGTACACTCGGCCAGGCTCGGCTCCGCTCGCAGTCACGCCCTGTGCCGCCTCCTAGCCTTTAATGCGAGAGGAGTCGAGCGTGGCCGAGTGTACTGCGCTCTGTATATGTCGACGGCGGGGTTTAAACACAGCGCGGGAAGCGAGGATCGGCTCAACAACAGCGCGGGAGAAGCGGGGAGAACACCACCAGGGCCGCAGAGGGACGCCGGACCGGAGAAGGCTGCCGATGGATGCCGGACAAGACACCAAGGGCCAGATTCAGAAAGAAATGTCTATCTTTAGGCGGGCGTAGCGTATCTCAGATACACTACGCCGCCGTAACTTAGAGCGGCAGGTCCCGTATTCACAAAGAACTTGCGCTCTAAGTTACGACGGCGTAGTGTAAATGGGCCGGCGTAAGCGCGCCTAATTCAAACGAGGCTGGTAGTGGGCGTGTTGTATGTTAATGACTCGTGACCCCACGTAAATGATGCGCTTTACGAACGGCGCATGCGCGCGCATGCTCAGTATCACGTCTAATTTTCTCCGTTAATTACGCCCGCTCAATGCTTAGTCGACATGAACATAACCTACGCCCAGCCCCATTCACGGACGACTTACGCAAACGACGTAAAATGTGTACAATTCGACGCTGTTCCGACGTCCATACTTAACATTGGCTGCGCCTCATATAGCAGGGGTAACTTTACGTCGGCCAGACAACTTACGTAAACTACGTATATTGATACTCTGGGCGCAACTATGTTCGCGAATCGGCGTATCTTACTCATTTGCATATTTTTTTATGGTAACGCCGAATGCGTCCAGCGTAACTATGTGCCCACGATACGCCGGCGTAGGCAAGTTACGTCGGGCGGCTGAAGCCATGTTTTCAGGCGTATCTAGCTTTCTGAATCGGCGTAAAGATGCGATGGCACACATTTGAAATTACAGCGGCGTATCTGGAGATACACCGTTGTATCTCCTTTCTGAATCCGGCCCCAAAACTGTAAGTAATTAAAACATTTTTTTACAGGAATTTCCCTTCTACATTAGGGGTGCGCTTTACACCGATGCGCGCTATAGGCAGATAAATATGGTATTTATTGTCAGGTCACCTGTGGCCAGGTGACAAGTGCACCCCGTTAGGGTCAGGGATGCACCACAGGGTAGTGAACCCTATAGCCGACTGCTGCGAACAGAGAGGAAGCGTGAGCCCAAGATTCCCCAGGGCGCGGAGTCTAAGACCCAGCTTGGTGTTCACCAGAGCCTCTGGTGGTGAGGATGGCCTTTGCTGCAGCTGGATCCAGGTTGCGGCCCCTGTAGTCCCCTAGGTCACGCTCCGTAGGAAGAGAGGGGAAGCAGCACACAGGACACAAGCGATAGTGATGGGTAAGCCGAGGTCGGGGCAACAGGCGGACAAGGGTAACCAAGGGACAGGCCAAAAGTCAGGGAAACAAGCAAACAGGAGTAGTCAGTGACGAGCCAAAATCGGTACACAGAAAGGTTAACTTAGCACACGGCAGACAGGAACAAAGTTGAACAGCACTACAGACCTGCAGTGCAACAGTTAATATAGACTTCCTGGGATGGCCTGGGGTGGGGCCATACAGGAAGGAGAGATGATAAAAAGGCAGCCAGAACAAAGTCAGGCCTCTAATGAACACATGGAGACAGGTAAGCTGCCAGACTTTATTGCATATCCATGACATTTATTTTTATTTTTGTGTGTGTTTTTTTTTAATAAATCCCCCTTGGTTTATTTTTGATCTATGCCATGTGGAGGCTCTTTTTTCTTTTTTCATTTCATGTCATGCCTTTAAATCCCCGGAGGGATACCATTGCGCTTGCTGTCCATAACCCCGAGCTGCTGGGAGCCAGCGACCGTGTTTGGAGCAGTAAAAATATTCGTGAACAGACGGGAGAAATTTCCGGATCGCACCAAAGATGATCATCTGAAGTGCCGGTGTCATCACTACTCTTACCCTCGCCTGTTCGACCCATTCCCGAAGGGTTCTGGGTCCACGTCACATGGTAAGAGTACCCATCTTATAGCTATTTTGATTCAGCTCTATCTATACACCCTTCCTTGCCACCAGGATTCTGCATTGTTCCATTCTCCATCTCTTTGAGAAGATTGGTTATTATTATCATTGGAGACTATTGATATGGACCCTCCTTGTTGAAGTGTTGCTTGATTCATGTTAGCATTTATATTTTGAGGTTTTCCTCGTTTCATCAGAAATACACTGATTGGCCATTTGGTCACATATGTTATATATTTACTCACGTCAATATTTGTTGTACCCCATCACTTTAACACTTATTTTTTGAATATTACCGTACCTTGGTCATTCAGGTTACTATTCATTAATTAGCGCAGCACACTTTAACTTTTCACTTTTCTCACATATTGGGCCGGATTCAGAGAGAGATACGACGGTGTATCTCCTGATACGCCGTCGTATCTCTGAATTCCGTCGGTCGTATCTATGCGACTGATTCATTGGGCCAGATTCACGTAGCTCAGCGGATCTATAGATCCACTCGATCTACGTGAATTAAGATCCGCTCCCGCAAGTTTAGGAGGCAAGTGGCTAATTCACAAACCACTTACCTCCAAACTTGCGACGGCGGATCCTAAATCCCCCGGCGGAATTCAAATTCCGCGGCTAGGGGAGTGTACTATTTAAATCAGGCGCGTTCCCGCGCCGATTTAAATGCGCATGCGCCGTCCGGGGAATTTCCCGGCGTGCATTGCTCCCACTGACGTCGCTAGGACGTCAGTGGTTTAGACGCTTACGTAAACGAGGTCCGTCCGTATTCGAGAACGACTTACGCAAACGACGTTAAAAAATTCAAATTTGACGCGGGAACGCCGGCTATACTTAACATTGGCTGCGCCTGATAAAAGAAGGGGTAAGTATACGACGGGTACGCCGCTACGGAAACGTCGTAAGAAGACTGCGTCGGGTCCGCGTACGTTCGTGAATTTGCGTATCTCGCTGATTTACATATTATTTATCGTAAATCAGCGGGAACGCCCTTTTTAAATTGAAAAAAGATCCGACAGTGTAACACAGTGTAACACTGTCGGATCTAGCCCTATCTATGCGTATCTGATTCTATGAATCAGGCGCATAGATAGGACCAGTGTAAGTCAGAGATACGATGGTGTATCTGTAGATACACCGTGGTATCTCTTTGTGAATCTGGCCCATAGAATCAGTTACGCATAGATATGCCTAAGATCCGACAGGTGTAAGTGACTTACACCGTCGGATCTTAGGCTGCAATTCCAGGCCGTCCGCTAGGTGGCGTTTCGGTTTATTTACGCGACAAATATGCAAATGAGGAGATATGCCGATTCAGAAACGAACGACCGCCCGGCTTTTTTTTTTTTACGTCGTTTGCGTTCGGCTTTTTCCGGCGGATAGTTACCCCTGGGTCTATGAGGCACAGCCAATGTTAAGTATGGCCGTCGTTCCCGCGTCGCGATTTAAAAATGTCATGTCGTTTGCGTAACTCGTCCGTGAATGGGGCTGGACGCCATTTACGTTCACGTCGAAACCAATGACGTCAGTGCATTGCTCCCAATGACGTCCCTAGGACGTCATTCGTTTCGGTGTGAGCGTAACTTGCGTCCATCGCTTTTGTGAATCGACGTACGCAAACGACGTAAAAAAAAAAAGTTGACGTGGGAACGACGGCCATACTTAACATTGGCTGCGCCTCATAGAAGCAGGGGTAACTATACGCCAGAAAAAGCCGAACGCAAATGACGTAAAAAAAAAGCGCCAGGCGGTCGTTCGTTTCGGAATCGGCGTAACTGCTCATTAGCATAATCGTCTCGTAAAAGATAGGGAAGCGCCACCTAGCAGCCGGACTGGAATTGCAGCCTAAGATCCAACGGTGTAACACAGTTACACCTGTCGGATCTTAGGGATATCTATGCGTAACTGATTCTATGAATCAGGCGCATAGATACGACCGGCACAACTCAGAGATACGACGGCGTATCAGGAGATACACCGTCGTATCTCTATGTGAATCTGGCCCATGGTGTGTATGTTTGTCTATGTTACTACTATTTTCCATATCTCTGGGCATTGTGTTTGTAAAAAAAAAATAATGTTTTGAATTTATCTACACTCCCATCTGACACCACCAACCGTGGAAGGGAGATTCACATCCTCGCCAGTCTAAAAGTAAAGAATCTCTTACAGAGTTTAATATTGATCCACTTCTCGTCCACCCTCATTGTTTGACCACGTGTCCTTTTTTACACACCTAAGGCTGCATTCACATCTAGGCGGACGAAATCGTGGCGTTTTGTCGCCGCAAATCGCGGTAAAAATAGCGGTGTTTTGTACCGCGATTTGCGGCGACAAAACGCCGGTATTGTCCGCCTAGATGTGCCCCAAGATGACCCCCTCTATGGAGATGATTCCCATCTCCTAGCCGAACGCTCGAAGACGCCTGAAAAAAAGGTCCGGGACCTTTTTTCACGCGGCAGGCGACAGGCGTCCGGCGTTCGGCGTGGAGATGTGAACCATCTCCATAGAGGGACATCTGTTTTCAGCCCTCTGGCGGCAGCGGCGTAGCGCTACAGGCGTAAAAACGCCTAGGTGTGAATGGGGGCTAAGATTAAAGTGGAGTTCCACCCATAAATATAACATTACATCAGTAGTTTTAAAAAAATGTCATTAGTCCTTTAAGAAAAAAAAACATTTTTTTAGATGCCTTCAAAGTGTTGTTGCTAGGTAGAATAGTTAATCTTCCCACTTCCTGCACCTAGGTGCTTAATGCTTCCTAACCTACACCGCACAGACTCCTGGGAATGTAGTGGGTGTAACTTTCCAATCTCGAAGAATCATGTGACTTGGACAGTACAGGTGCTGAAACCTGATCTGAAACCTATTACACTGCTTGAGCAGCACTGAGCATGTGCGAGAATTGCAAGGCTGAAATCCAGGAAGTAATACAGTCTGGCTTCATGATGCCCACACTTAAGATGGCCCCAGTCAATTTCTATTTTATAAAGTGTCTAAATGCTGTAACAACCTAACAAAACGGACCTTAGTTTACAGACTAACTTTACTAGACTACATTAAGCTTGTGTATTACAGGGGTATTTATATTTAAAAAGTGAAATTGTGGCCGGAACTCCGCTTTAACCACTTCAGCCCCGGACCATTTGGCTGGCCAAAGACCAGAGCACTTTTTGCGATTCGGCACTGCGTCGCTTTAACTGACAATTGCGCGGTCGTGCGACGTGGCTCCCAAACAAAATCGACGTCCTTTTTTTCCTACAAATAGAGCTTTCTTTTGGTGGTATTTGATCACCTCAGCGGTTTTTATTTTTTGCGCTATAAACAAGAAACAACGTCAATTTTGAAAAAAAATATATATTTCTTACTTTTTGCTATAATAAATATCCCCCAAAAATATAAAAAAAAAAAAAATTTCCTCAGTTTAGGCCGATACGTATTCTTCTACATATTTTTGTTAAAAAAATTGCAATAAGCATTTATTGATTGGTTTGCGCAAAAGTTATAGCGCCTACAAAATAGGGGATAGTTTTATGGCATTTTTATTAATAATTTATTTTTTACTAGTAATGGTGGCGATCAGCGATTTTTATCGTGACTGCGACATTATGGCGGACACATCGGACACTTTTGGCGCTATTTTGGTACCATTCACATTTACACAGCGATCAGTGCTATAAATATGCACTGATTACTGTGTAAACGTGACTGGCAGTGAAGGGGGTTAACCAGGAGGGGACACTGAAAGGGTTATAATGTTTTTTTTTTCTAAATAGGTTCCTTTAAGCTAGTGTATTGTTGGTTCACTTACCTTTTTCTTTCGATTTCTTTTCTAAATGTTTTCTTTCTTTGTCTGAATTTCTCACTTCCTTTTCCTCCTTAGTAAGCTGTTCTGGCTGACTAACCCCAGCCAGAACGTCTCAGATGATGGGGGCAAGCTTACTGAGGAGAAACAGGAAGTGAGAAATTCAGACAAAAAAAATACATTTAGAAGGGAAATGGAAGGAAAAGGTAAGTGAACCAAACATGCACTAGCTTAAAGCGGAGTTCCGGACACAATTTCACTTTTTAAATATAAATACCCCTGTAATACACAAGCTTAATGTATTCTAGTAAAGTTGGCCTGTAAACTAAGGTCAGTTTTGTTAGGTTGTTACAGCATTTAGACACTTTATAAAATAGAAATTGACTGGGGCCATCTTAAGTGTGGGCATCATGAAGCCAGACTGTATGACTTCCTGGATTTCAGCCTTGCAGACTTCGCACATGCTCAGTGCTGCACAAGCCGTGTCAGATCAGGTTTCAGCACCTGTGCTGTCCAAGTCACATGATTCTTTGAGACTGGGGAGTGCACAGACTCCTGGAAAGTTACACCCACTACATTCCCAGGAGTCTGTGCGGTGTAGGTTAGGAAGCATTAAGCACCTAGGTGCAGGAAGTGGGAAGATTAACTATTCTGCCTAGCAACAACACTTTGAAGGCATCTAAAAAAAAAAAAAAAAATCGTAAAGGACTAATGACATTTTTTTAAAACTACTGATGTAATGTTATATTTATGGGTGGAACTCCACTTTAACCACTTAACCCCCGGACCATATTGCTGCCCAAAGACCAGAAGACTTTTTGCGATTCGGGACTGCGCCGCTTTAACAGACAATTGCGCGGTCGTGCGACGTGGCTCCCAAACAAAATTGGCGTCCTTTTTTTCCCACAAATAGAGCTTTCTTTTGGTGGTATTTGATCACCTCTGCGGTTTTTATTTTTTGCGCTATAAACAAAAATAGAGCGACAATTTTGAAAAAAATTAATATTTTTTACTTTTTGCTATAATAAATATCCCCCAAAAATATATAAAAAAACTTTTTTTTTCCTCAGTTTAGGCCGATACGTTTTCTTCTACATATTTTTCGTAAAAAAAAATCTCAATAAGCGTTTATCGATTGGTTTGCGCAAAAGTTATAGCGTTTACAAAATAGGGGGTATTTTTATGGCATTTTTATTAATATATTTTTTTACTAGTAATGGCGGCGATCAGCGATTTTTTTTTCGGTACTGCGACATTATGGCGGACACTTCGGACACTTTTGACACATTTTTGGGACCATTGGCATTTTTATAGCGATCCGTGCTATAAAAATGCATTGGATTACTATAAAAATGCCACTGGCAGTCAAGGGGTTAACACTAGAGGGCGGGGAAGGGGTTAAGTATGTCCCTTGGTGTGTTCTTACTGTGGGGGGGGGGGGTGGCCTCACTAGGGGAAACACTGATCTTCTGTTCATACATTGTATGAACAGAAGATCAGCATTTCCCCCGCTGACAGGACCGAGAGCTGTGTGTTTACACACGCAGCTCCCGGTCCCCGCTCTGTAACGAGCGATCGCGTGTGCCCGGCGGCGATCGCGCCCGCCGGGCACACGCACGGGAGTCGGGGGCGCCGCCGTATAGCTACGGGCTCTCGCCCAGGAGAGCCGACCTGCCGCCGTATAATGACGGTGCGCGGTCGACTAGTGGTTAAAGGAACCTATTTAGAAAATAAAAAACAAACCTTTACAACTCCTTTAAGTGTGTCTGTCCTAGAAATGTGTTCTAACTGTGGGGGGGGGGGGGGGTGAGCTACATGTGTCTCGACACTGATCACTGCTCCCGATTACAGGGAGCAGTGATCAATATCCTGTCACTAGGAAGAATGGGGAAATGCCTTGTTTACATCAGCATTTCCCCATTCTTCCTCTCCGTGAGACGATTGCAGGTATCCCCGTGGACATCGAGTCCGCCGGACCCACGATCACTCTCACAGAGCTCGCACGTGCGCCCGCCCACAACGCCGCGTCTTTAAGGCGACGTACAGGTATGATAATATGCCTGTACGTGCCATTCTGCCGACGTATATCGGCGTGATCTGGTCGGCCGGGTAATGGGTAATGGAAACCAAGGGCCAAATCTTCAAAGGGATACGCAGGCGGAACTGCTGTTCAGCCTGCGTATCCCTGTGCCTATCTTTGGAAACGATCCTCAGAAGCAGTTTTCCAAAGATAGGCAGAAGATCCGACATCTGTAAGACACTTACACTGTCGGATCTTAGGATGCAGTACCGCATCCGCCGCTGGGGGCATTTCGAGTCGAAATGCCGCTTTGCGTATGCAAATGAGGACTTAGGCAGATCCACAAAGCTTTTTAGCTTTGTGTTTTCTGCGTAAGTTACGTTTTGCATGCGTAAAATTAGGGATGCTTTTACAAGGCCTAAACTGTTTAGACCTTGTAAAAACAAACCTTTTTTTCGATTGCCCCGCGTTTTTTTTTCAAATTTTGAATTTTTTTTCCCGGCGCGTATTTTTTTTTTTACCCGACGCAACTTTATTGTCCCGTCGCGATCCACAAAGCCCGGCATAAATTACGTTTGCGCGATGCACGTCGGGAAAAATGACGTCACACGCATGCGCCGAACGTCCGGCGCGGGAGCGCGCCTCATTTGAATAGGAATCGCCCCCTCGAGCAGACGACCGCCTTGCGACGGAGGCACTTAGGTTACACGGCGTGTAATTTCTAGGTAAGTGCTTTGTGGATCGGGCACTTAGGTAGAAATTTAACGCCCGTGTAACTTAACTGCTGAAAGTTAAGTTAGGCAGCTTTTTTGAGAATTTGGCCCCATGTTTTCTAAGTATTATGCAAAACTTTTCATGAACATTATAATAATTTCTTTATTAATGCATTTTTATGTATTTTTCGTAAAGAAATGCCATACTGTAAATAAGGATATCATTCCTTGTATATTAGAGTCAGCTGTTAGAAGAATATACTTGGTAATGTATCTCATTTTCCATCCACACTCTTTACACTAAGGGACTGACAAGAAAACATCAATAAATTATTAATGCACATTTTGAAGTTTACATAAAGGAAAGCCAAAGTTTGAACAAGCGCTAGCTGCAGGCTGCATCTCCAGCAAGTTGTTTATTGCTGTGAAAGATGGAAGAACCCATCAGGGGTTTGGCCTCCGCTGTAAATGGGTTCTGAAATTCTAAACATTGACTTTACATATCGCTTGCTGCAGAAGCAGTCATAATATACATAAAAGCCATCAACAATCTTCGAATTTATTTGTGTATACAGGAGAGTCAACAGATGCCCTCCCACTTGTTATCAGTCAAAAACCAGGAGTTCTAGAGAAACGCAATGCCTGATGATGAGGCTCTTCAAGACCGGGCATAGAAAACAACTGCGTGATCGGAATGTTTATTTCAGATTTTTTTTTTTTTTCATCGTAGAAACATAGAAAAGCGGTCCATCAGATCTGCCACATTTAATGCATACACTGTGGGCCAGATTCATAGAGAACTGCGGCGGCGTAACGTATCGTCTTTAAGTTACACCGCCGCAAGTTTTCCTTGTAAGTGCTTGATTCACAAAACACTTGAGTGTAAACTTGCAGCGGAGTAACGTAAAGACGTCCGGCGCAAGCCCGCCTAATTCAAATGGGGCGTGTACCATTTAAATTAGGCGCGTTCCCTAATTCGTTCTGCGCATGCTCCGTTAGGAAATTTCCCGACGTGCATTGCGTGAAATTACGGCGCCCCGACGTGTTTTTTGAATGGCGACGTCACGTGCGTAACGTACTTTCGTATTCCCGGACGTCTTACGCGAAAAAAAAAAAATTAGAAATTTGACGCGGGAACGACGGCCATACTTTAACATGGCTTGTCTAAAGTTAAGCCATGAAAAAGCAGGCCTAACTTTGCGACGGGAAAAAACGACTAGCGACGACGTTACGAACGCGCGTACCTTCGTGGATCGCCGTAAAAGCTAATTTGCATACCCGACGCTGGAAAACGACGCAAACTCCATCCAGCGGCGGCCGAAGTATTGCATCCTAAGATCCGACGGTGTAAGTCAATTACACCTGTCGGGCCAGATTCACGTAGCTCAGCGGATCTATAGATCCGCTCGTTCTACGTGAATTAAGATCCGCTCCCGCAAGTTTAGGAGGCAAGTGGCTAATTCACAAACCACTTACCTCCAAACTTGCGACGGCGGATCCTAAATCCCCCGGCGGAATTCAAATTCCGCGGCTAGGGGAGTGTCATATTTAAATCAGGCGCGTTCCCGCGCCGATTTAAATGCGCATGCGTCATCCGTAGAATTTCCCAGCGTGCATTGCTCCCACTGACGTCACTAGGACGTCAGTGGTTGCGACGTGAGCGACGCGCGTGTTCGTGAATCGGCGTACGCAAACGACGTAGGAAAATTCAAATTCGACGCAGGAACGCCGGCTATACTTAACATTGGCTGCGCCTGATAAAAGAAGGGGTAAGTATACGACGGAAAACCGCTACGGAAACGACGTAAGAACACTGCGACGGGTCCGCGTACGTTCGTGAATTTGCGTATCTCGCTGATTTACATATTATTTATCGTAAATCAGCGGGAACGCCCCCGGCGCCATTTTTAAATTTAAAAAAAGATCCGACAGTGTAACACAGTGTAACACTGTCGGATCTTAGCCCTATCTATGCGTATCTGATTCTATGAATCAGGCGCATAGATAGGACCAGTGTAAGTCAGAGATACGATGGTGTATCTGTAGATACACCGTCGTATCTCTTTGTGAATCTGGCCCGTCGGATCTTAGGGCTATCTATGCGTAACTGATTCTATGAATCAGCCGCATAGATACGACAAGAGATGCAACGGTGTATCAGGAGATACGCCGTCGTATCTCTTTTGTGAATCTGGCCCAATATTGCCAAAAGTATTGGGATGCTTGCCCATACATGAACTTTAATGGCATCCCAGTCTTAGTCCGTAGGGTTCAATAGTGAGTTGGCCCCGCCCTTTGCAGCTATAACAGCTTCAACTCTTCTGGGAAGGCCGTCCACAAGGTTTAGGAGGGTGTCTATGGGAATGTTTGACCGTTCTTCCAGAAACCTGTCTTGCAGTCTCCGCTCTAATTCATCCCAAAGGTGTTCTATTGAGAGAGAAAGGATCACCGCTCAAGGATACCGATTAGGAATCTCCTCACCCAATCAGAAGCCACGGGTGCTGGCAATGCATAGGATAATGCAAAAAGAAGGAAGGATTTCTGGACAGCCGCACTCCAAAACTTGTTTCTTTTATTGTAAGTAGTGGCAGATGTAAACCGACTTGTGTCCTACCTCCAATCCGATCCGCTAAAAAAAAAAGAGTTTAGTGGGCTGTGTCCGCTCTGTATGTGCGGACCTGCCATCTGCCTGCTCCGCTCATTGTGGCCCGCGACCGCTAAGTCGCTTAAGTGGCCCTCGCGCTTCAAAAGGTTGGGCACCCCTGAGTTAGACTCTTCAGAGTAACTCTCTTCTGGGGAAAAGGGAATAGCCGCTCCAGATGAATATTCTCCGTTGCAGACAACTCAGGTGCAGGCAATGCACTTAGCATAGACTAAGCACTAGTTTCAGTGCGAAACGCGTCAGCAGGCAGGTTTTATTTTGCTGTGACTTGTAGTGCTGTCCTTCTTTAAAATAAAAGGCTACAATTTGTTCAGAGTGTGGCTGTCCAGAGACAATCTTTGTTCCTGCTTAACTCTCTTCTGGACTAGCAACAGGTGAACACATACAACTCGGGGGACTCCAGACACAGGAGCAATCCTAAATCAGCAACGGATGCTTAACAGGAACAGATCATAGCTATGATTAAGCACTAAAGTTTAGTGTGAAATGCGTCAGAATAACCAATAGAAATATACAGATTTTATTAGAGATATGAAAAATGTGGTGCATACAACACTACAACGAGCCGAGAAAATTAAGTTCAATGCTTCCGAGCATGCGTCGGAATTTTGCACGTCAGAATTGCTACAGACGATCGGAATTTCCGATCAGGATTTTTTCCCGTCGGAAAAATTAAGAACCTGCTTTCAATCTTTTGCTGGCAGAGAGATTCCGCCAGAAAAAGTCCGATGGAGCATACACACGGTCGGAATTTCCGACCAAAAGCTCACATCGGACTTTTGCTGGTGGAATTTCCGACCGTGTGTACGCGGCATACGTATAGGGTGCTTGTCAGTCAGCAGCTCTCCTTCTCTGCTCCTCCACGCTTATTGAAGCGCTGAGCTGTGAAGGGGCGGGCAGCGTCTGTCTCAGCTGAGAGGCCTATCAGTCCAGGCACCTGGCGGATCCAGACTTCCGAATTCGGGATAACACGGTGCCTGGACTGATCTTGGTGACGTCAGCAGAGAGCAGACTTTTGACCGCTCTCTGCTGAAAACGGGTCACAGGAGTGAAAAAACTGATTGCACTCCTGTGACCCAGAGGAGAAGCCCAGCCAAATGAGCTCAGGCTGGACTTCTCCTTTTAGCAGGTATATTGTCAAATGCAGCCATACTCAGCTAGGGTTCTGTAGAAACCTATGGTTCCTCTACAGTTTGCTGGAGTTTCCTTTATCTGTGAATGGCTGGCCATCTATCTGATGGTACCTGTATATTTTAGGGGCCAATGCCACTTAACAGAGCCAGCAGCATCACACCAATGATCTTTTTAACGATTTACAAAGGGGAAATTTTGGTCATCGCTGTAAGGAGGGCATTCTTCCCACTAAACTAGGATTTAAGGAGCATTCTTTTCTCTGACCGCCAATGTAGGTTACATTCTTCTCACTAATCAACAGTGAGGAGCATTCTTCTAACTGACCACCAATGTAAGGAGCAATCTTCTAACTGACCTCCAACGAAATAAGCATTCTTTGCACTGACCACCAATGTAAGGAGCTTTTTTTCCACTGACCACCAATGTAAAGAATTTTCTTCCCACTGACCATCAATGTAAGGAGGATTCTTCTCACTGACTACCAATGTAAGGGACATTCTTTTTACTGACCTCCAATTTAAGGGGCTTTCTTCCCATTGACCACTATTGTAAGGGGCATGCTTTCCACTGACCAGCAATTTCTAATGACCTTTCACGAAAGGAACATTCTTCCCAGTGATCACCAATGTAAGGAGCATTCTTCCCACTGACCACCAATGTAAGGGACATTCTTCCCACTGATTACCAATGTAAGGGACATTCTTCCCACTGACCACCAATGTAAGGGACATTCTTCCCACTGATTACCAATGTAAGGGACATTCTTCCCACTGACCACCAATGTAAGGGACATTCTTTCCACTGATCACCAATGTAAGGGACATTCTTCCCAGTGATCACCAATGTAAGGGACATTCTTCCCACTGATCACCAATGTAAGGGACATTCTTCCTACTGACCACCAATGTAAGGGACATTCTTCTCACTGATCACCAATGTAAGAAACATTCTTCCCACTGATCACCAATGTAAGGAGCATTCTTCCCACTGATCACCAATGTAAGGGACATTCTTCCCACTGATTACCAATGTAAGGGACATTCTTCCCACTGACCACCAATGTAAGGGACATTCTTCCCACTGATCACCAATGTAAGGGACATTCTTCCCACTGACCACCAATGTAAGGGACATTCTTCCCACTGACCACCAATATAAGGAACATTCTTCCCACTGATCCAGGTTGAGAAAGGTCACAAGTCTTAATAACCCTATAAACCAGAGATATGCTCTATATTGAGCCCTATAGACACTTTGGGCCTGATCCACAAAAGGGATACGCCGGCGTATCTACTGATACGCCGTCGTATCCCTGTTTCTATCTATGGAACTGATCCACAGAATCAGTTTCACATAGTTAGGCAGAAGATCCGACATGTGTAAGGGACTTACACTGTCAGATCTTAGGATGCAGTACCGCAGCCGCCGCTGGGGGCATTTCTCGTCGAAATCCAGCGTCGGGTATGCAAATTAGCACTTACGGAGATCCACAAAGCTTTTAAGCTTCGTTTTTTCTCCGTAAGTATTAGTTTGCCGTCGCAAAATTAGGGCTGCTTTTACAAGGTGTAAAGTTAGTACACCATGTAAAAGTAGACCCTTCTTTCCCGCGACGCTGTCAATTTATTTTATTTTATTTTTTTACCCGGCGCGATTCACAAAACTCGGCGTAACGTCATTTCGCGCAATGCACGTCGGGAAAATCGCATCGGGAGCATGAGCAGTACGTCCAGCGCGGGAGCGCGCCTAATTTAAATGGGACTCGCCCCATTAGATTAGGAACGCCTTGCGCCGGACGGATTTAAGTTGCACCGCTCAAAATTTCTAGGTAAGTGCTTTGTGGATCGGGCACTTAGGTAGAGATTTTGCGGCGGTGTAACTTAAATAGGAAAATTTAAGTTACGGACGCTCTTTGTGGATCAGGCCCTTTGCTCCTATAAGTGACAGATGGAAAGGGGACATTTTTTCCCCATGTAGTAATTGTCATGCATTTTTTTTCTATCATCATTACTCTCATATAGATATTACACATTGTCACAATACTCTAAACCAAATTACAACCAGTAAAGCCGAAATCGTTCTTTGTGTCAGGTCTTGCAGAGGGGCGGCAGTCCTGGCTCTTTTTTGTTTTCCTAATGCAAAACGGAAACAGAAAATCTCATTGATCATCACGGATAACAAGGACAGCTTTTTCTGAGAAGACTTTAACAAATATTAAAGCGGAGGTTCACCTATAGAGAACACATTTTCCCCTTAGATTCCTGCTCGTTTTGTCTAGGGGAATCGGCTAGTTGTTTTAAAATATGACCTGTACTTACCGTTTTCGAGATGCATCTTCTCCGCCGCTTCCGGGTATGGGCTGCGGGACTGGACGTTCCTTCTTGATTGACAGTCTTCCGAGAGGCTTCCGACGGTCGCATCCATCGCGTCACGATTTTCCGAAAGAAGCCGAACGTCGGTGTGCAGGCGCAGTATAGAGCCGCACCGACGTTCGGCTTCTTTCGGCTACTAGTGACGCGATGGATGCGACCGTCGGAAGCCTCTCGGAAGACTGTCAATCAAGAAGGAACGCCCGCTCCCGAAGACCCATACCCGGAAACGGCGGAGAAGATGCATCTCGAAAACGGGTAAGTACGGATCATATTTTAAAACAACTAGCCGATTCCCCTAGACAAAACGAGCATCCAGCTATGGGGAAAAGGTAAAAAAATAAATAAATGGGTGAACTCCCGCTTTAAAGGAATCTCATTTACATGAATTGACTGTAATGGGATGTCCGTGCATTTATAATACATGAAAACCACATTACTAATGTGTTGGTGTGAATGGACACTAAGCCATGCACTTCGCCTAAAAGCAGTGCTTATTACATTTTTTTATATTTGAGGCTTTGTGACTGAGATTTATTGCCTTCTCTATGTGTCGGTATTATTAGGAAGCTTTTCTTTAATTACAATCCTACCTTACCAATATACAAGGAACTCCATTGCCAGAGCAGTTTAAACATGACAGCTTATTCAATACCTACTTAGATGTTAAATAGCTAGCATTGAAAACTGGCTGCACAGTAGGTGCTATTGTCCTTTGGTGTTGTACAATGATATTTAAAGCGGAGGTCCGGTTAAAAAATAAAAATAAATTAAAAGTCAGCAGCTACTAACACTGTAGCTGCTGTCTTTTAATAAGGACACTTACCTGTCCTACTCGCCTGCGATGACGGCAGCCGAAGCCGAGCAATCGCTCGGGTCTCGGCTTCCCAGCCGCCATCCTCAGTGAGGGATTTAGGAAGCTTCACTGCCCGATTCCCTACTGCGCATGCGCGAGCCGTGCGGCACTACGTGAATGGGCGATGTCTCCTGGGACACACACAAGGTCCCAGAAGACACTTCTCCCCATTCCACAGGAGGCACCCCGAGGAGGAGAAGAAAGAAGATGGACCGTGGATCAGGAAGTGGCAGATTAGGATGATCTACCTAGCAACGGGCACTTCTGGTATGCAGCATTTTGGAATATTTTTTTTCAGGGTGGAGCTCCGCTTTAAGAAGAATTCAAGGTACAGTTACAATAGTCCCATTTGGCCCAATGTAAGTATGTGTGTGCCATACCTGTGGGAGCTGAAAATTACTTTACTAAGCCCCATCGTTGGTGTCAGTGGGAGGAATTGCGTCCTTTTGTTGGTGTCAGTGGGAGGAATTGCATCCTTTTGTTGGTGTCAGTGGGAGGATTTATATCCTTTTGTTGGTGTCAGTGGGAGGATTTACATCCTTTTGTTGGTGTCAGTGGGAGGATTTACATCCCTTTGTTGGTGTCATTGGGACAAATAGAGACCCATTGCTGGTCTCAGTGGAAGGAATTATAACCCATCGTTGGTGTCAGTGGGAGGAATTGCATCCTTTTGTTGGTGTCAGTGGGACAAGTAGAGACCCATTGCTGGTCTCAGTGGAAAGAATTAGTCCCCATCATTTGTGTCAGTGGGAGGAATTGCATCCTTTTGTTGGGGTCATTGGGACAAATAGAGACCCATTGCTGGTCTCAGTGGAAGGAATTAAGTCCCATCGTTGGTGTCAGTGGGAGGATTTGCATCCTTTTGTTGGTGTCAGTGGGACAAGTAGAGACCCATTGCTGGTCTCAGTGGAAAGAATTAGTCCCCATCATTTGTGTCAGTGGGAGGAATTGCGTCCTTTTGTTGGGGTCAGTGGGACAAGTAGAGACACATTGCTGGTCTCAGTGGGAAGAATTAGTCCCCATCATTTGTGTCAGTGGGAGGAATTGCGTCCTTTTGTTGGTGTCATTGGGACAAGTAGAGACCCATTGCTGGTCTCAGTGGAAAGAATTAGTCCCCATCATTGGTGTCAGTGGGAGGAATTGCGTCCTTTTGTTGGTGTCATTGGGACAAGTAGAGACCCATTGCTGGTCTCAGTGGAAGAAATTATGCCCCATCGTTGGTGTCAGTGGGAGGAATTGTGCCTTTTTGATGGTGTCAGTGGATTAAATAGTACCCCAAGGGCCAGATAAAGGCAAGCAAAGGCTCGCATCCAGCCCCCCAGGTCACAGTTTGGAGACTGTTGCATCAAGATAAAAGAAACCATAAGGTTTTAGAACCACTTTAACAAAATTTAGCAACCTTCTGTTACCTCCGGCTAAGATTCAGGTCCAACACAGAGCGCATACAGCAAAGTATTATTGAAGGTACAAAATCATTTTCATTATTCTTGTATTTTCTTCAGGCATTCACCTTATTTTAAAACTACATAAAAGTCAATAAAAAGCCATCTAAAAAAAAAACGGTAAGAAAGACAGCAGAACATTAAGTACTTTTATCCTTCACAAATATTAATGATTACTTTTGAAAAGGGAAAAGCCGGAATGAAAATGTCAAGTAGAAGAAAACAGTTTGAAATCTGCGACATTTTCCACTTATCACAATGCAGCCGCACTTCTAATCTTTGTTATGTGAAGCTTACTTAAGATAAATGCGCCTCTGGGACGTTCCCATCTATATTATTCTTGTTTCTTTGATTTGGGTGTATAAATAACACTTAATAATACAAGGCGTAGCAACGCACAGCGTGGTATAAGAGCACCTAGTGGGAACCTAAAAAAAATAAAAAATTTGATAGCTGCTAATAAAAAAAATGTCGAATGACTAAAGCTAACCTATCAAGCCGCACACCTTAACCACTTGTCGACTGCCTCAGGTAGATATACGTCGGCAGAATGGCACGGGCAGGTTAAGCAACGTACTTGCCCGCCATGGGCTCTGTGCCCGCGGGACCCGTGGACTCGATGTCCGCCGGTGTCCCGCGATCGTGTCACGGAGCTTCAGAACGGGGAGATGCCTATGTAAGCAAGGCATTTCCCTGTTCTACCTAGTGACAGGACAGTGACCTACTGCTCCCTGTCATCGGGAGCAGTGATCTCTGTCGTGTCACTTTAGCCCAGCCCCCTCACAGTTAAAATCACTCCCTAGGACACACTTAACCCCTATCTCGCCCCCTAGTTGTTATCCCTGTGACGGATCTCGAAAACCGCAGGTGGGCACATCTGCCAGACCTGTGTCTCCTGTCCTCCAAACGCACCCACAGCCTGCAGATTCGCCATAACCAGCCCTTAACCCCTCAATCAGGAGACAATCCACACAAGTGTTGAGGGTTAAACATGCAGGGCATAAACTGTTTATTAAAGCGGGGGTTCCGCGGATTATCTCTTTTTTTTTTTGGCATTCTTCTAACGCTCTTACCTTTATTACTCCACTACCAGTGTGTCCCACTCCTTTAGCCGGCGTAATCAGTGTTCTCGAGGAAACGATATATTATAAAAAGAAGCGATGGACGTTTCCATTTTAACTTTGGGCACTGTGAAGCCCACAGGGTATTCTTCCGGGATACGGCGAATGTGTTTCCATACCTAAAATGAAGAATTCGTTGCCGCCCACGTCACATGACCCACTTGCCGAGTCACGTGAACGGCGAGATATCGCGGGATTACAGCACAGCGCGTCTCCTGGTATTCTCATGCCTCACTCCCAGGAGACAGCGCTGGTGGGGGAAAAGGAACATTCACGCCCACTCCCGCGGGAAATATTGAGTGACAGCACACAAACGGCAGCATGAGAAAGGTACGGATTATTTATTGTCTATGGCTACCAGTTTGATTCAGCACAAATCAAAGCTTAGGGTGAACCACCGCTTTAAATCCAAGACATACAGTTTTACACACAGTTAGGGACACTCCTTTTAGCTTTGTCTTAGAGGGGAGGGGGTAGGGGACAAGGAACAACCAATGGGAACGGAACACTTGTACATTGAAACAGTCTACAGATAAACATAAAGGGGTTATGGTAAGCAGGCAGCCTCTCAATACACATCCCCTGCGGAGAGATGTCTCCAGTCCGGACCATTGTCTATGCTATGTGCCATTTACCAACACAATTAGACATAGCAACAAGAGGGAATGGGGAAGAAGAGATGTAGCATTACATTACATTATCGCAATGCCAGCTTGTCCCCGGGGTCTCCAGTCTCTTCTGGGTCATAATCTGTGGGTAGGAGGCCTGCCTACAGTCCCTTCCAAAACACACAGTGAGGCCTCGTACACACGACAGAGATTCTCGGCAGAATTCGCCGAGAAACTCGGTCAAAACCCGGATTCTGCCGAGAATCTCTGTCGTCTGTACAGTTTTGGCTCGATGGAGCCGCCGAGGAACTCGACGAGAAAATAGAGAACATGTTCTCTATTTTCTCGTTGTCCTCGTTCTTCTATGGGAGAAGCCGGCCCGCCGAGCTCCTCGGCGGCTTCATCCCAAAACTCGACGAGGAACTCGACGTGCCAAGCACGTCGAGTTCCTCTGTCGTGTGTACGGGGCCTCACAGTGGGTTCTGACACAATCCCCTTCAATCCCCTTCCCCTGCAAGTTTCATTTACACAGTAATCAATGCATTTTTATAGCACTGATCGCTGTATAAATGTGAATGGTCCCAAAATAGTCTCAAAAGTGTCCGATGTGTCTGCCGCGATATCGCAGTCACGATAAAAATCTCAGATCGCCGCTATTACTAGTAAAAAAAAAATAATAATAATAAAAATGCCATAAAATTATCTCCTATTTTGTAGACGCTATAACTTTTACGCAAACCAATCAATAAATGCCTATTGCGATTCTTTTATCAACAATATGTAGAAAAATACATAAAAATGAGGAAAAAAATCTTTTTGTTTTATATATTTTTGGTGGATATTTATTATAGCAAATAGTAAAAAATATTGCTTTTTTTTCAAAATGTTCACTATTTTTCTTGTTTATAGCGCAAAAATAAAAACCGCAGAGGTGATCAAATACCACCAAAAGAAAGCTCTATTTGTGGGGGAAAAAAGGACATCAATTTTGTTTGGGTGCCACGCCGCACGACCGTGCAATTGTCAGTTAAAATGACGCAGTGGATTGTCTGCTCCTAAAGATTAGTAACAGGGATCTGTCTCCTCCTCCAATGAGTCCCATCCCCCTTACAAGCCCACCCCTGACTACTCTTACTTGCTCAACCCTGACCACTAGCCCACCCCTGACCTCTCATATTAGTTCACCACTGACCTCTCTTACAAGCCCACACCTGACCTCTCTTACTCGCTCAACCCTGACCACTAGCCCACCCCTCATCTTTCTTACTAGTTCACCCCTAAACCTCTCTTACTCGCTCAACCCTGATCACTCTTCCTAGCCCACCCCTGATCCCTCTTCCTAGCATACCCTGATCTCTCTTACTAATTTGCACCTAATTACTCTTACAAAACCAACCCTGACCTCTCTTACTAGCCCACTCCAGACCTCTCTTACTCGCTCAAGCCTGAACACTAGCCCACTCCTGACCTTCCTTATTAGACCACCCCTAATCCCTCTTCCTAGCATACCCCTGATCTCTCTTACTAACTCACACCCAATTACTCTTTCTAACCCACCCCAACCTCTCTTACTAACCCAACGTTGACCTTTCTTACTAGCCCACTCCTGACCTCTTTTACACAATCAACACTAACCACTAGCCCACCCCTGACCTCTCTTACTCAATTAAACCTGACCTCTCTTACTAGCCCACCTCTTATTAGTTCACCACTGACCTCTCTTGCTAACCCACCTCTGACCTCTCTTACTAGCCCACCCCTGATCTCTCTTACTTGCTCAACCCTGACCTCTCTTACTAGCCCACCCCTGACCTTTCTTACTAGCCCACCCCTGATCCCTCTTCCTAGCATACCCCTGATCTCTCTTACTCACACCTGACCTCTCTTACTAACCCACCCCTGACCTCTCTTACTCGCTCAACCCTGATTACTCTTACTAGCCCACCCCTAATCTCCCTTATTAACCCACCCCCGATCCCTCTTCCTAGCATACCCCTACTCTCTCTTACTAACTTACACCTGATAACTCTTTCTAGAACGTGCATGCGCTGAATACACCAGCGCATGCGCATTAGACATCGCCGTTCAGGGATTTGTAAATATCTCCTAAACTTTGTAGGTTTTGGAGATATTTCCAGCACCTACAGGTAAGCCTTAATCTAGGCTTACCTGTAGGTGAAAGTGGTCTGTAAGGGTTTACAACCACTTTAAAGCGACGCAGTGCCAAATTGTAAAAAGCGTTCTGGTCAGGAAGGGGGTAACATTTTCCAGGGCTAAAGTGTCTAGCAACATTAGTGACACGTTCCTTTTCGGTATCACGAACATGATCATTCAGTAGATCTCTTAATCTTCTTGTTGTTCGACCTACATATTGAATGTTACATGTCTGGTATTACAGTTTATGTATGTTCAAATACTGTAGGATTTGCCACTAATATTGGATGAGAAACTATCACCCCTAATAATACATGGACATATATTGGCTCCACATCTGTAGTTGCCAACAAAATCAAGCCATGTCTCCTATTTGGGGTGCGAGAACAAAAATCACTGGGTGAAAGAGCATTACTCAGAGTCAGAGGGAGCCCGCTGGGGAATCGCTTTGATCCCCTTGGACAAGATATTGGCATATACATCATCCTCATATAAAAGGGGGTTAAATACTGAGTGCAATTTATCAGCTTTCTTAGAACAATAATGGGTGACCCAGTATGTAATTCCAGTACTCTTTCTGCTAGTTATATTGCAGGAAACTGGGATTTTGGTTTGAAACCTACATTTTAATTTTGATAACTTTATACAGGAAACTATAAGTGCCGCGAACCCTCTGTGAATTCCTTATAACATTCTGGCTGTGATGTCCTTTTCTCTTTTTACTAGGCAGCGCTTAAAGGTTTTTATAATCCCTCTTCCTAGCATACCCCCGATCTCCCTTACTAACACCTGATAACTCTTTCTAACCCAAGTGATGAAAGTCCGTTGAGGGTGTGTTGTTGGGGAGTGATTGTGGTGACGATTGATTGATTCCACGGGTGTGTGGAGCACTTATCAGACACCTCTTCCTAAAGACATCTAGCCTCGCTCTGAAGAAACTAGCTTGATTAGTGAAACATGTCAGCGTAACACCATCATCACAGAGGTTGTGATGCTTTGCTCCAGACCACGGCCACTTGACTTGCCTTGTTGCTCCAACTACCAAGCATGGACCCTAGCCGACATCACAGGAGGAGTGTGGGCACGCTGACTGACGTGCTGTGGAGATAGATCCCGGAGGAAATCTGTGGATTTATTGGCGCTATCGTGTATTGGTGAGAACTGCTGAACTATCTACCTGCACCTGTTCAAAACCCGATGCCACTCCATATCCCTGTGGCACTATACTTCTGTATGCGGAAGTCCACTGCATGTGTGCTGTGATCTGTACCAGCTTGGCTTTCCATTTACTTTGCCCTGAGTCTGCTGCTTTTACTGAAAAATGTATTGAAACCTGGCTGAGGATCTAACCCAGTAACTTTTAGCAGCTTCAGTACAGAGCTATGTCCCTCCTTTTTCACACACCCCCTCAAGTTGCTGAAAAAATGTATTTCAGATCCCTGGATTGTGTTATCACCACATTTGACAGGTTTACTGTCCTAACGCCAGGGATGGACTGGCCGTTGGGACTACCGGGAGATTCTCGGTGGGCCGATGGCTCAGTGGGCCGGTCAGAGGTCTGCAGCGATCTACCCGTCAATTGCCAACAGCTGGTGCTTAACGGGTAGATCAAGATTTAGCCACTTAGCCAGCATGCAGAGTAGCGCAGGCAGGAAATATGTGTAATAAGTTCTCTCTCATTACTCGCTGCGGCTGTTCCCCGCCCCACGGCGGCCCCTCCTCTCTTCTCGTCCATCCCCATTTGCTTATGACATCATCTGGGATGGACGATAAGAGAGGAGGGGCCCCGGGGAGCAGCCGCAGCGAGACATGAGAGAGAACTTATTACACACGCTTCCTGCCTGCGCTACTCTGCATGCTGGCTGGTAAACGGTGTGCCCAGATGTGCGCCCTGTGCCCCGATGTACTATGTGCCCTGTGCCTCGTCTCCTGATGTATTATGTGCCCTGATGTGCTATGTGCCCCGTGCCCTGATGTGCTATGTGCCCTTACCCTGATGTGCACTGTACCCTGATGTGTTGTGCCCTGGGCTGGTCTGGATGAAGTCCAGGGCCACATTTTTGTCCCAGTTCAGCCCTACCTAACGCCTATTTGAACCTGGGACTGGATGTTCCTTTTTCATCTACCAGCAATATTTCCTTTATTGGATACTTGAAGTGTGACAGGGTGTGCGAGCATGTAGGCTTGAGCATGGTGGGTGTAATGCTGCGTACCCACGACCGCTTTTCTTGATGTGATTCTTCTCAAGCTTGCCTTGCCTACACACGATCGTGAAAAAAAAGCTGGGGCAAAGCGCGGTGATGTACAACACGTACAACGGCACTATAAAGGGGAAGTTCCATTCGATTGGTGACACCCTTTGGGCTGATTATGCAAATTTCCCTTCTCATAACCTGCTTCTGAGCATGCACGTTTTTTCCCCACCGTTAAAGCCTACACACGACCGTTTTTTCACGACGTGAAAAACGACGAGAAAAAATAAAGCATGTTTTAAATTTTTAATACCCATTTTTTACGTAGAGAAAAATGCTCTGGAGCCCACACACGATCGTTTTTAATGACCGATTTAAAAAAAAATAAAAAATTCTCGTCATGAAAAACGGTCGTGTGTACGCGGCATAAGTCTGTTACTGACAACGTTGTCAAATATTTATTATGAAATGGTGAAGGTAATTGTGGTTTTATGTATGTTTATGTAATAAAGCAATTTGTACTTTTTCAAAAAAAAGTTTTTACTCCTCATTGATGAATATCTTGAAAATGTTTGTCCTCTTTTCATGATTTGGAGCTTGGGAAGTCTGATGCCTGTGGAAATGAATGCAGATTGGTAGTTATTTCCGTACTGCCTCTGTCTTCCTTGTTTTGAATTGTCATAAGGTAAGAGCTGTTTTTTGTGGTTCTTTATACTTACTGAAGTCACAGATGGTGAGTTATTGAGGTTTCAACAAAAGGTTTTCTTCCTTATTATACCCACAGCTTTTTTGTCATCATAATTTTCTGGCTCCCTCTGGTGGTTGATTAAGGAAATTACAGCTTCCAAATCTGCAGAATCTACACTGAGCAAAATTATAAACGCAATACTTTTGTGTCGGCCCCTCTTTATCATGAGCTGAACTTAAAGATCTACGACTTTTTCTAAGTACACAAAAGGCCAATTTCTCTGAAATATTGTTCACAAATCTATCTAAATCTCTGTTAGTGAGCACTTCTCCTTTGCCGAGATAATCCACCCACCTCACAGGTCTGGCATACCGTATTTGCCGGCATATAAGGCGACTGGGAGTATAAGATGACCCCCTAATTTTCCAGCTAAAATGTTGGTTTTGGGATATACTCGCCGTATAAGACGCCCCCCTTCCTGACAGGAACAACCGCTGACAGGAACAGGCTTTATTCAGCTTTTTTCAAGTCTCACTGTACCATTACATGCCTCACTGTGCCATTCCATGCCTCACTGTGCCATTGCATGCCTCACTGTGTCATTGCATACCAAACTGTGCAATAGCATGCCTCACTGTGCCATTGCATGCCTCACTGTGCCATTGCATGCCTCACTGTGCCATTGCATGCCTCACTGTGCCATTGCATACCAAACTGTGCAATAGCATGCCTCACTGTGCCATTGCATGCCTCACTGTGCCATTGCATGCCTCACTGTGCCATTGCATGCCTCACTGTGCCATTACATGTCTCATTGTGCCATTGCATGCCTCACTGTTCCATTGCATACCTCACCTCGACGATTCCATACCTTATCCCTGACATGAAGAGTCTCAGTCAGACAGCGGGCGTCCATTGTTTAAAAGCCGCTCCTCCTCCTTGTACTGTTCCCGTGATAGGCGGAATACTTAGTTTCCCAGCAGAACCTCTGTTCAGTGTTCAGCCTATCATGGATGTCCTCTCGTCCGAGGCAGAGGATGAGAGGACCTCTGTGATAGGTGGAACACAGAACAGAGGCTCTGCTGGGAAACTGAGTGTTCCGCCTATCACGGAACAGCACGAGGAGGAGGCGCGGCTTTTGAACAATGGATGCCCGAAGTCTGACTGAGACTCTGCATACAGGTACCGGCGTATAAGACGACCCCCGAGTTTTGAGACATATTTTTAAGTATAAAAGGTCGTCTTATACTCCGGAAAATACGGTATCAAGACGCTGATTAGACGGCATGATAATTGCACAGGTGTGCCTTAGGCCCCGTACACACAGTCGGACAAAACCGATGAGAATGGTCCGATGGACCGTTTTCATCGGTTCACCTCTGAAGTGGCCGTACGGCCTCATATGTGTACACACCGTCAGTCCAAAATCCGATCGGGTCAGAACACGGTGACGTAAAACATATGACGTGCTGAATAAAACGAAGTTCAATGCTTCCAAGCATGCGTCGACTTGATTCTGAGCATGCGCAGGTTTTGAACCGATGCTTTTCTGTACTAACCATCGGTTTGGTCCGATCGGGCAG
This sequence comes from Rana temporaria, assembly GCF_905171775.1. Lineage (NCBI taxonomy): Eukaryota > Metazoa > Chordata > Amphibia > Anura > Ranidae > Rana > Rana temporaria. The sequence continues at coordinate 464,899,322 of NC_053492.1, read as the reverse complement.
CGGTCCATCGGTTCGGTTTTGAAGCATGTTTTAAAATTTTGGACCGAAGGAAAACAGACCGATAGCCTATACACACGGTCGGTTTGGTCCGATGAAAATGAACTTCGGTTCATTCTCAGTGGACCAAACCGACCGTGTGTACGGGGCCTGAGGCTGGCCACAATAAAAGGCTGCTTTAAAATGTGCAGTTTTATCACACAGCACAATGCCACAAATGTCGCAAGTTTTGAGGGAGCGTGCAATTGGCAGGCTGACTGCAGGAATGTCCACCAGAGCTGTTGCCCTTCATTCAAATGTCAATTTCTCTACCATAGTAGGGGTCCTACCCGACCAACCAATATTTATATACAGAAGGCCACCGAATTTTGGTGACCAGGTGGTAAGGAAAATCTTGGATCCACCTGGCCAGCAAACAATAAAAATTGATTAAAAAAAAAAAAGGTTTTATTCATGCAGGAAATGCATATGTTGCAGAACTGTTATGCCAAGTACACACGATCGGATTTTCCGTCTGAAAAACCTTGGATGTTTTTTCCGACGGAATTCCGCTCAAGCTTGGTTTGCATACACACGGTCACACAAAAGTTCTCTGAGCTTTCGACCTTCAAGAATGTGGTGATGTACGACACTACGACGAGCCGAGAAAATTAAGTTCAATGCTTCCGAGCATGCGTCTAACTGTTTCTGAGCATGCGTCGGAATTTTGGATTTTTTTCTGTCGGAAAATTTGAGAACCAGCTCTCAAATTTTTGTTGGCGTAAATTCCGACAGGAAAAGTCCGATGGAGCCTACACACGGTCGAAATTTCCGACCAAAAGCTCACATTGGATTTTTCTTGTCGAATTGTAGAGTAAGCAATATGAGGTATGACTAGGATCACAAATAATGATCAGGAAGTATTTGAGATAAATGAGTTTCTCACAAGTTGTATACCTATTATGTGCCCCTGTGTGTTTGTTCTATGTGGGGAGAACAAAAAGACTCTTGAAGGTACGAATTGCTGAGCATTTAGCAAATATAAGAAAAGACCTCAAATATCATAGCGTCTCCCTACATTTTAAAGAGAAACATGACCGAGACCCTACTTTATTACAGTTCTGCGGGATAGATTGCGTATTCCCTGCTTGGAGGGGCTCAAATAGGGTAAGGGATTTATCCCAGAGAGAAACTCGATGGATCTTTCTGTTAAAATGTCTCTTTTCCAGAGGCTTGAAATATTGAGGTAGACCTTAAAGGGGTTGTAAAGGTACAATTTTGTTTCCCTAAATAGCTTCCTTTACCTTAGTGCAGTCCTCCTTCACTTACCTCATCCTTCCATTTTGCTTTTAAATGTCCTTATTTCTTCTGAGAAATCCTCACTTCCTGTTCTTCTGTCTGTAACTCCACACAGTAATGCAAGGCTTTCTCCCTGGTGTGGAGTACAGGAGAGTCAAGACGCCCACTAACACACAGCTCCTTTCTCTATCTGCAACGTAGAGAGCGTCCTGACTCTCCTGTAGTCCAAGGCAGGGGGCGAGCACGACACTCCACACCAGTGAGAAAGCCTTGCATTACTGTGTGGAGTTACAGACAGAAGAACAGGAAGTGAGGATTTCTCAGAAGAAATAAGGACATTTAAAAGCAAAATGGAAGGATGAGGTAAGTGAAGGAGGACTGCACTAAGGTAAAGGAAGCTATTTAGGGAAAACATTTATTTTTTACCTTTACAACCCCTTTAACCCTTCTTGTGTGGTTGAAAGTGTTTAAAGGGGAGTTCCACCCACAATTTCACTTTTTAAATATAAATACCCCTGTAATACACAAGCTTAATGTATTCTAGTAAAGTTAGTCTGTAAACTAAGGTCCGTTTTGTTAGGTTGTTACAGCATTTAGATAGTTTATAATCTAGAAATAGACCGTGGCCATCTTAAGTGTGGACATCATGAAGCTAGACTGTATGACTTCCTGGATTTCAGCTTTGCATATCTCGCACATGCTCAGTGCACAAGCAATGTAATAGGTTTCAGTCAGGTTTGCAAGGACTACTGGGAAACATGATGCCTATCCCAGAAACCCTTGCAAATAGCCTAGGCAAATAAGGAGGAGGAAGTAATGAAGGACTACAAAATAAAGGTATTTACAAGCAACAAATTAAATAAAAATTGTCCATTCTGAACACTATGAGATTAGAGCATGCAGCACAGACAAACATAAAAAAATGGGTGGAACTCCACTTTAAGTCAAGCACAAGAGTATAAGGCATTTGAAGTTGGTGAGTGCAATTTCTGAAGGGAGCGGAATGACTTGCATATATTGGTTATGACTAAGGCCCCGTACACACGATAGAATCCATCCGCAGATAAATCCCAGCAATATGGTGTGTACACGCCAGCGGATCTTTTTCCGCGGATAAATCTCCCCTGGGATGGATTCCAGCAGATCGGATATTTGCTGACATGCACAACAAATCCATCTGCTGGAGTCCATCCCAACGGATGGATCCGCTCGTCTGTACAGACTCACCGGATCCATCCGTCCAAAGGGATTCCCCGCACGCGTCGTAATGATTTGACGCATGCGTGGAATTCCTTATATGACAGCGTCGCGCCGTCGCCGCGTCATAATCGCGGTGACGGCGCGACACGTCATCGCCAGAGGATTTCCGCGCGGATTTCAATGCGATGGTGTGTACACTCCATCGCATAGAAATCTGCGGAAATCTTTGAGAGGATTTATCCGTGGAAACGGTCCGCTGGACCGTATCCGCGGATAAATTCTCTCGTGTGTATGGGGTCTAAGGCCTTATAGGCTGAAACACGTCAAACTTTCCTATTGCGTTTGTCTACTGTGGATTGTCAATAAATACATCAATTGTTTAAGAGCAGCGACCTGAGTGCGGATCATCTTTTGATCATATATTGGTGTGGTGGAAGAAATAAGAAGACACTACACAGATTTATTAATTATTTATTATTTTATTATTTTTAAAATAGAATTTATTATTTTATTTATTAATATTGGAACAGTTTATGGCCTTTTTTAAATAAACATTTATGAATGTATGCTATTATATGGTTGTCCTCGGCCTGTAGATTTAAACAAAACATACAAATTACATTGGATTCTTTAGCAACAGGAGTGCACATCATCATTTACATCAGATTATAGACACATTCTAAGGCCCCGTACACACGAGAGGATCCATCCGCTGAAAAATCTCAGCGGATCGGTTTCAGCGGATAGATCCCCTGGTGTGTACGTTCCAGCGGATATTTATCCGCGGATATTTCCGATTTCCAGCAGATAAAAATTTGTAGACATGCTTACAAATCTATCCGCTGGAATCGGCACCAGCGGATCGATCCGGTGGTCTGTACAGACTCACCGGATCGATCCGTCCGAACCCATCCCTCGCATGCGTCGTAATGATGACAGCGTCGCGCACGTCGCCGCGTCATCATCGCGGCGACGGCGCGACACGTCACCGCGATGGGAATTCGGCGCGGATTTCGATCCGATGGTGTGTACACTCCATCGGATTAAAATCCGCAGAGGATTTATCCGCGGATACGGTCCGGCGGACCGTATCCGCGGATCAATCCTATCGTGTGTACCAGGCCTTAGATGATCTATAGCCCTCATACACAGAATTTACGGGATTTAACCCGGAAAATGGAATGAGGTTTGGTTTGAGGGGCTTTGAAATTATTCTGCTAACCTTTCACTGATACAGTATGGGGGGGAGATTTATGCAAACTGGAGAGTGCTAAATCCGGTGCAGCTCTGAAAAGAAACCAATCCGCTTCAAAGGTTTTATTGTCAAAGCTAAATTGAACAAGTTGAAGTTAGAAGCTGATTGGTCACCAGGCACAGCGTCACCAGAGTGCACCAGTTTTAGTAAGTAAGCTACATGAGCGTGTTGACTTTTCTATCTCAGTTAAGACCTGGACCAATATGTAGGTAAAGGACCTTGCCCCTTTTTGCGATTCGGCACTGCGTCGCTTTAACTAACAATTGCGCGGTCGTGCGACGTGGCTCCCAAACAAAATTGGTGTCCTTTTTTTCCCACAAATAGAGCTTTCTTTTGGTGGTATTTGATCACCTCTGCGGTTTTTATTTTTTGCGCTATAAACAAAGATTTTGACAATTTTGAAAAAAATTCTATATTTTTTACTTTTTGCTATAATAAATATCCCCAAAAAAGATATAAAAAAAATTTTTTTTCCCTCAGTTTAGGCCGATACATATTCTTCTACATATTTTTGGTAACAAAAAAAACATTGCAATAAGCGTTTATTGATTGGTTTGTGCAAAAGTTATAGCGTCTACAAAATAGGGGATAGTTTTATGGCATTTTTATTAAAAAAACATTTTTTTTTACTAGTAATGATGGCGATAAGCGATTTTTTTCGTGACTGTGACATTATGGCGGACACATTGGACACATTTGACCCATTTTTGGGACCATTGTCATTTTCACCGCGAAAAGTGCTATAAAAATGCACTGATTACTGTGAAAATGACAATGGCAGTGAAGAAGTTAACCACTAAGGGGCGCTAAGGGGTTAAGTGTGCCCTAAGGGAGTGATTTTTACTGTAGGGGGGCGTGGCTGGACGTGTGACGTCACTGATCGTCGTTCCCTAAAACAGGGAACAGACGATCAGTGACAAGCCACAGAGAAGAACGGGGAAGGTGTGTTTACACTCACCTCTCCCCGTTCTTCAGCTCCTGTGACTGATCGGGTCCCACGGGCGTGGTCACGGAGCTTCGGACCGGGTCGCGTGCGCTCTTAAAGGCGACGTACCTGTACGAGATTGTGCCCAGCCGCGCCATTCTGCCGACGTATATATCGGCGTTAGGCGGTCCGTAAGTTGGCCCCCTTTTTGCAGCTACAACCTCCACTCTCCTAGGAAGGCTTTCTACAAAATGTGGAAATATGTCTGTAGCAATTGGTTCCCATTCAGAGAAAAGAGAGATTGTGAGGTCAGATAAGACCTGGCCAGGAGGATGAGTGTGGGCAGGCAGGATTCGTCATATAAGACATTTACATCTCGCAAAAGTAAGTACACCCCTCACCTTTTTAAAAAAATATTTTCTTCTATCTTTTCAGGTGACAACACAAAGAAATTACACTTTGCTACAATGTTGTGTAGTGAGTGTACAGCTTGTATAACGGTGTAAATTTGCTGTCCCCTCAAAATGACTCAACACACAGCCATTATTGTCTAAACTGCTGGCAACAAAAGTGAGTACACCCCTAAGTGAAAATGTCCAAATTGGGCCCAATTAGCCATTTTCCCTTCCCGGTGTCATGTGACTCGTTAGTGTTACAAGGCCTCGGGTGTGAATGAGAAGCAGGTGTGTTAAATTTGGCGTTATCGCTCTCACTCTCTCATACTGGTCACTGGAAGTTCAGCATGGCACCTCATGGCAAAGAACTCTCTGAGGATCTGAAAAAAAGAATTGTTGGGCTACATAAAGATGGCCTAGGCTAGTAATGGCGAACCTTGGCACCCCAGATGTTTTTGAACTACATTTCCCATGATACTTGTGCACTGTGCAATGTAGTTGAGCATCATGGGAAATGTAGTTCCAAAACATCTGGGGTGTCAACGTTCGCCATCATTGGCCTAGGCCAGGGGTCGGCAACCTTGGGACTCCAGCTGTGGTGAAACTACAAATCCCATCATGCCTCTGCCTCTAGAAGTCATGCCTGTAATTTTCAGGGTCTTGCAATGTCTCATGGGACTTGTAGTTTCACCACAGCTGGAGGGTCGAGGTTGCCATATCACAAAAAATGGCCTGGTCATGAAGGGGGGTAAATCTTACGGAGGTCAAGTGGTTAAGCAATATGGAGGTGGGGGGGGGATTGTTAGAGAAGAGGGACAAGCCAGGCTTTGTGAGTGATTAGTATTAGTCTATAGTGGTTCTGTATTTGTAGGGTGCACAGCCCACTGGAGGTTGCGCTGGTCCTTGAGCCCAGGTTCACACTTGTGCGATCTCAGACATCGCATGTGATTCGCACTCCCACCACAGGTGCCGATCACATGCGATGTCTGTGAGATGCAACTTCAGCCATACAGTTGTTTGGCTGAACTCGCATTAGATCCGCAGAAAAAAGTGCAGGGACTTTTTTCCCCCCGCACTGAAATCGGATCACGTGGGTGTTCTCACCTATGCGATCCGATTCCTGTGCGAGTTCACATTGCGATCTGTGAATCGTTCTGGGGGTGCCATTAACAATGTACTGGCACCTGCAGCAGTCCGCAGAAGGAGAGAAGTGCAATGCGGGAACCGGCGCTCTAATCGCACTTGTTCCCGAATGGCACAAGTGTGAACCTAGGCTTAGTGTGATTTAAGTTGCCTGCCCCGACCTGTGCTCACTATGCAAGCCGCTTAGGGCCCCGCAAAGCTGCGGAGGGCCTCCCAAATTATGAGAGGCCCCACCTGGTGAGAAGTCATTTTCGGCCCCTCATCCCGTTTCTCAACTCGCTGGCTGCATGGGAGAAGAGGTAAGAAGTCAGCACCCCCCACTTCTCACTTTAATGTAAGATGTCATTTCCGACAGCAGAACACCCCCTCCCCCCGCTTCTCAACCTTAATCTTTAATGTGACATGTCACTGTCGACGGTGCCCCCCCCCCCGCGCGCCTCTCAACTTTAATGTGACATGTCATTTTCAGCAGCCCCCCCCCCCGCCTCTCAACCTTAATGTGACATGTCATTTTGCTTAGGGCCCCAGGGAGGTCAGGATCGGCACTGCCTACAGTTACAGGGAGACCAGATTTCATCTAACATGAGGACAGAATCATATGAATGGCATTCGATGTGCAGCTTACCCGGCAACAGTCACCCTGAATAATTTATTTATTTTCTCCTCTATTAGGTCTTGAACATATTTACCGTATTTATCGGCGTATACCGTGCACTTTTTTGCCCTGAAAATCAGGGCAAAATCGTGGGTGCGCGATATACGCCGATACCCGCTTTGAGTTAGAATACTGCGCCGGCATATATACTGCGCCGGCATATACACTCGTGTATAGTCGGGCAGGCACGGCTCCACTCGCGCTCACGTCCTGGACGTACAGGATGTGAGCGCGAGAGTAGCCGAGCCTGCCCGAATATACACGAGTGTACTGCGCTCGGTATATGCCGGCGCAGTATTCAAACTCGGCGCGGGAAAGCGGGGATCGAGCGGGGAGGACGCCGCAGAAGGACGCCGGACCCGACGAAGAGGACACCTGAAGCTGCAGACGGACGCTGGACCCGATGAGGCCACCGATGGACGCCGCGCAGAACACCGAAACTGTAAGTACAAAAATCTTTTTTCCACAGGAATGCGGGTCCACTTTAGGGGTGCGCGCTATACGCCAGAGCGCGCAATACCCCGATAAATACGGTAAGTCTAGACCGTTGTTCTACAGGAAGAAGGAGCTCATAAGTAATGCTATAAATACAACACATTATATATATATACACACGTATACACATAAGACTTGACTCGCTTTCCATCCACGATCAGCAGATTAAGACGGAATGATTTGGCAATTTTTACATAGTTCCATTAGCCCAGCTTGGATCAATGTAAATATGTATATTGTATATATGTGTGATCCCCTAGAACAGGGGTCTCCAAACGTTCTAAAGAAAGAGCCAGTTTACTGTCCTTCAGAATTTAGAGACGCCGGATTGTGCCCAGCTGGAAGTGAACAATACCCCATGTCTGGTATTGAGAGGAGAAATATTTAGTGCCAGTGGAAGGAATAATGCCCCATTGTTGTGCTAGTGGCAGAAGTTATGCCCCATCATTGGTGCCAGTGGAAGGAATAATGCCCCATTGTTGTGTTAGTGGAAGGAATATTGCCCCATCGTTGTGTTAGTGGAAGGAATAATACATCATTGTTGGTGTCAGTGGAAGGAATAATACAGCATTGTTGGTGTCAGTGGCAGGAGTTATAACCCATTGTTGGTGTCAGTGGAAGGAATAATACATCATTGTTGGTGTCAGTGGCAGGATTTATGCCCAGTTGTTGGTGTCAGTGGCTGGAATAATGCCTCGAAGGCCACAGTTTGGAGACCACTGCCCTAGAAGATGGCAATCCTTGTATCAGGCACCGCTGCTCTGGTGATCTCCACTACCTCCTGGCTCCTCAGTGGCTGTCCTATGTTGTGAAAACAGGAGGATGGTCACTTGGCATGGGCACCACTCAGGTAAAGCTTTGCATTTTTTTGTAATGAATGCAAAGAGTTCTCTAATTGGATGAGGTGTAACTCATGACTAAGCACTAGATCCAGTGTGAAACGCGTCAGTTGCCAAGGTTCTTTGTTTTGTTGCTGTGACTTGTAGTGCTGTTCCTATTTCAATAAAGGCAACCATTGTTCAGAGTGCGGCTGTCCAGAAACATCCTTTGTTCCTGTCCTGCTGAGTGCATTGCCTGCACCTGAAATACCTGCTACGGTGGATTTTCATTTCAGGTTCCCACCTGGAGCGGATATTCCTTTTTCCTGGATGAGGTGTAGACAGGGCGTTATGATTTTCACCTTGTCCAATCAGAGAACACTTTGCATTCATTGAGAAAATGTAAAGTTCTCTGAATGGCTCCTGTGCTGAGCAAGGGACCTACTGTGTTCAGTGTGCAGCATGGCAGCCACTCACTTTTTTTTCCTAAATAGCTTCCTTTACCTTAGTGCAGTCCTCCTTCACTTACCTCATCCTTAGATTTTGCTTTTAAATGTCCTTATTTCTTCTGAGAAATCCTCACTTCCTGTTCTTCTGTCTGTAACTCCACACAGTAATGCAAGGCTTTCTCCCTGGTGTGGAGTGTCGTGCTCGCCCCCTCCCTTGGACTACGTTGCAGATAGAGAAAGGAGCTGTGTGTTAGTGGGCGTCCTGACTCTCCTGTAGTCCAAGGGAGGGGGCGAGCACCACACTCCACACCAGGGAGAAAGCCTTGCATTACTGTGTGGAGTTACAGACAGAAGTGAGGATTTCTCAGAAGAAATAAGGACATTTAAAAGCAAAATCTAAGGATGAGGTAAGTGAAGGAGGACTGCACTAAGGTAAAGGAAGATATTTAGGATTTTTTTTTACCTTTACAACCCCTTTAAAGCGGGGGTTCACCCTTAGAGGGCACTTTTTCCCCTTTTCCCCGATTCCTGCTCGTTTTCTCTAGGGGAATCGGCTATTTGTATTAAAATAGGTGCAGTACTTACCCGTTTTCGAGCTGCATCTTCTTCCGTCGCTTCCGGGTATGGGCTTCGGGAATGGGCGTTCCTTCTTGATTGACAGTCTTCCGAGAGGCTTCCGACGGTCGCATCCATCGCGTCACGATTTTCCTAAAGAAGCCGAACGTCGGTGCGCAGGCGCAGTATAGAGCCGCACCGACGTTCGGCTTCTTTCGGCTACGAGTGACGCGATGGATGCGACCGTCGGAAGCCTCTCGGAAGAATGTCAATCAAGAAGGAACGCCCGCTCCCGAAGACCATACCCGGAAGCGACGGAAGAAGATGCAGCTCGAAAACGGGTAAGTACTGCACCTATTTTAATACAAATAGCCGATTCCCCTAGACCGAACGAGCAGGAATCTAGGGGAAGAAAAAAAAAAATTTTAGAAATGGGTGAACTCCCGCTTTAAGGCTGGGTTCAGATTATTGCAATTTGGATGTGGGTTTCCTCGCATCCATTTCACAAGTCAGGAGACTGTGACCGGCTCTCTATGGAGCCAGTTTACACAGCTCAGGGATGGCTGCACAGTGAATTGCTCAGGAGTCCTGTGCATCTTCTGGTCCATTTCAGGTCCGAATTCAGCCCAAAATTTGAACTGAAATCGGACATGAAATAGTGAACAGGGACGCACCGGACCCCTGCTGTGAACTGCTCCGCCCAGCAGTGTGAACCCAGCCTTAAAGGGGTTGTAAAGGTAAAAAAAAAATCACCTTAATGCATTGTATGAACGTGCTGGCTTCTCGGCTCATTCATTGGTTGATTGAAAGCAGTGCAGCGATTGGCTCGTGCTGCTGTCAATCACATCCAATAATGCGGCCCGCCTGGGGGCGGGGCCGAGTGATACAGTGAGGGACTATAGCCGCCGGCTGTATCACGAGCGCGCCCGCAAGAACTCACCACCATGCAAGCTCACATGTAGGTGGTGAATTCTTGCTGGGAGGACTTAAGACAGCCGCTGAGGGATCCCAGAAGACGAGGATCGGGGCCAATCTGTGCAAAACGAGCTGCACAGTGGAGGAAATATAACATGTTTGTTATTTAAAAAAAATTATCTTTAGTGTTCCTTTAACCACTTCCATACCGGGCACTTACGCACCTTCCTGCCCAAGCCAATTTTCAGCTTTCAGCGCTGTCGCACTTTGAATGACAATTGCGCGGTCGTGCTACACTGTATCCAAACAATTTTTTTAAAAATTTTGTTCCGACAAATAGAGATTTCTTTTGGCGGAATTTGATCACCTCTGCAGTTTTTATTTTTTGCGCAACAACTAAAAAAAGGGCAGAAAATTTTGAAAAAAAATAAAGTTTTTATTTTTTTCTGCTAATTTTTTTGTAAATAAGTACGTTTTCTTTTTCAATTATGGGAACCGATGAGGTGGCACTGATGGACACTGATAGGCGGCGCTGGTATGCGACACTGATGGGCACTTATGGGTGGCACTGATGGGTACTTATGGGTGGCACTGATGGGTACATATGGGTGGCACTGATGGACACTGAAGGGTGGCACTGATGGACACTGAGGGGTGGCACTTGTTTATTTACTATTTTGGGGGAAAAACTTTTTTCACAAATAAAAAAAAAAACAGGGGCCCATATTCTCTCTAAAAATCCGCGGGCTGCGCTTAAGGCACTTACACTCCGCTGTCCCAACTTACAGGAGCAAGTGTTGTATTCCCCAAACACTTGCTCCATAAGTTGGGACGGCGGAGTGAAAATGCCCCGGCGTAGCCTGGCGGATCTCCAAGGGGGCGGCTTGTATTCAAATTAAGCGCGCCCCCGATTCTAATGAACTGCGCATGCGCCGGGCTTCAAAAAGCCCAGTGCGCATGCTCCAGTTCTCGGCGAAAAACGTCAATGACGCCGACGTGTGCGTCATTGACGTAAAGTCGTATTCAAGAACGACTTACGGAAACGACGTACCCGACGAAAAAACACGACGTGGACCCGACGCCATCCGTAACATGGCCTACGTGGGACTTGCGGAAATTTACTCTTCATATAGCAGGACTAAATTTCCGCTTACGCAAACGACGTTAGCGACGGTTACGCGACGCGAACTGGTTCGGGAATCGGCGTAGAAGGATCATTTGCATACGCAAATGAGTCCTTCACGTAAATGCCATCTAGCGGCGGCCGGCGTCATTACATTTAAGATCCGTCAGTGTAAGTGACTTACAGATGGCGGATCTTAAGTGTATCTATGCGAAAATGATTCTAAGAATCAGTCGCATAGATACACGGGCCAAAAAAGGGAGTTACGATGGAGTATCCTGAGATACTCCATCGTAACTTCTATGAGAATATGGCCCAGTAAAGTTAGCCAAATTGTGTTGTATAATGTGAAAGATGATGTTACGCCGAGTAAATAGGTACCCAACATGTCGCACTTTAAAATTGCGCACATGGAATGGCACCAAACTTCGGTACTTAAAAATACCCATAGGCGACACTTTAATTTTTTTTACAGGTTACCAGTTTAGAGTTACAGAGGAGGTCTAGGGCTGGAATGTTTACACTTGCTCTAACGCACGCGGCGATGGTGACGGGAGGGTCCCGTTGTCTATAAGAGCGAACAATTGGCGGAACTGCCGCTATGATCGTTCTTATGGTGCACAGAATCGCTGGCTACAAAGAATGATATCTGAATGATGCCTGTAGCTGCACCCATCATTCAGATATTTCCCTCGAAAGTCCAGGACGTCATATGACGTCTAGCGGTAGGGAAGTGGTTAACAAGTGATTCTCAATACAAGCATTTATTTTTTAAATACTGACTCAGTTTGCGAATGTTGTCTCGCAAACCAAGCAGGATTCAAGCCTATGCGGTGTGCTGTACTACATTTGGCCTGAGGTATGGGGGCACCGGTGACGTTCAGAGCTGTTTGGAAATACTCTGAAACACACGGAAATAACTCTGTTCCCAAGTGTTTCCAAGTGCAGCCGAACGGTCTCCGAGTATTTCTGAGTCTCTCCGGCGCCCCCCCCCCCCGATCCTGGCCACATGTGGTATTGCATGCCATAGAAGTCAATGTGGAACGAAAAATCATTGTTTCCATTGACTTCTATGGGGAAACTCGCTTTGATATGCGAGTGCTTTGGATTACAAGCATTTTCCTGGAAGGGATCATGTTCGTAATACGAGGTTCCACTGTATATAACATAAATACAATCTTGCAAGCTACCGATATATTATACTATAGGTTAAAGAGATGATATGATTCCTTTCAACTGCTGACACCAGTCACACTCCCATTAGCTGTGTAAAATAAATCTATAATAAATACATTTTGCCGTACTGTATGATTACCACTGAGTTAATGTTATATAATTAATAACATATGTGCAAAAGCCAATTGTGAATAAATAACTGTGAATAAATAAATAAATGTTTTTAATAAATTAATGTGCCCCAATAATACCTCTATTGCATAATAAATTCCAAACACAATGCAAATTTAAAGGGACGTACAGGTACGCCCATGTGCCCGCCCGTGCCATTGTGTCAACGTACATCTGCATGCGGCAGTCGGTTAATAGGACACATATATTGGTATATTAACCACTTAAGGACCTTGCCTGTTTTGAAGAATCGTTGTTTACACGTTTAAAAACATTTTTTTTTGCTAGAAGAACCCCCAAACATTATATTTTTTTTTCTAACACCCTAAAGAATAAAATGGCGGTCATTGCAGTCCTTTTTGCCACACCGTATTTGCACAGCAGTCTTACGAGTGTGCTTTTTTTGAAAAAAAAAAATCACTTTTTTTTTTAAGAAAAAAAATAAGACAACAGTAAAGTTAGCCCAATTTTTTTTATATTGTGAAAGATAATGTTACGCTAAGTAAGTTGAATTATTGCTCTCGCTCTAACGATCGCAGCAACGCTTCACATGTGTGGTTTTGACACCGTTTTCATATGTGGGCGGGACTTATGTATGCGTTCGCTTCTGCATGTGAGGTCGTCGGGACGGGGCACTTGAAAAAAAAAAAAAATCTTATTTATTTTACTTTTATTTTATTTATTTTTATACAATTAAAAAAAATGGATCACTTTTATTCCTATTACAAGGAATGTAAACATCCCTTATAATAGGAAAAAGCATGACAGGAAAGAAACACAAAGCGGCGCCCTCTAAGCGTAACAGTTGAGTGGTTTAATAAAAAAGTAAAGATATATAAAAGATATATAAAAGACCTACTCACAAAGCAGGTGTAAAGACAGGCATGGGTACATGTATGTTGTCATCCGCGGGGATCCGGGTAGAGGCGTCATCAGGGCCGGCCCAAGACATTGTGCTGCCTGGGACCAAGAATGAAATGCTGAGTGAAAAATGAATGAAAAAATCACGCCAACCAAAAGGCCCCTACATTCATTATTTTATATCATGATAACTAAAGGGGACCGTCATGGCTCTATACATGTATTAAAGGAGTATAAAGAGGACCTGTCATTGCTCTATACATGTATAGGAGTATAACGAGGACCTGTCATGGCTCTATACATGTATAGGAGTATAAAGAGGACCTGTCATGGCTCTATACATGTATTCAGGAGTATAAAGGGACCTGTGAATTGCTGGCGGCCACAATGTCTTTTGCGCAAACTAATCAATGTACGTTAATTGTGTTTTTTTTTTTTTTTTGGTACCAAAAATATGTAGAATACATATTGGCCTAAACTGAAGAAAATAGTTTATTTTTCTACATTTTGGGGATATTTATTATAGCAAAAAGTAAAAAAATATATATATTTATAGCACAAAAAATAAAAACCGCAGAGGTGATCAAATATCACCAAAAGAAAGCTCTATTTGTGGGAAAAAAAGGACATCAATTTTATTTGGGTAGCGGAGCTGGCGGAACGGGCTGGCGGGCATCAGTATGCTGCCCCCTAAAAGTGCTGCCTGGTACCCATGGTACCACCCGGTCCCATCATAGGGCCGGCCCTGGGCGTCATGGAAGAGTTCGGAACATTCGTGTCCCTTTATCAGGCGATTGCCTGATGAAGGGACACGAATGTTCCGAACGCGCGCATCCTCCCGCGCCCGGAAGTGACGTTCAGCAACGCAGCACACCCTTCTCTTGAGTTCCGAGAGTGTTCGGTCCCCGCCGATGCTGCCGCCTGTGGCAAGGAAGTCACTGTGATCCAGTGCGAGTGACGATCGCCTCTACCCGGATCCCCGCGGATGACAACATACATGTACCCATGCCTGTCTTTACACCTGCTTTGTGAGTAGGTCTTTTATATATCTTTACTTTTTTATTAAACCACTCAACTGCTACACTTAGAGGGCTTTGTGTTTCTTTGGTGTATTACAGATTGCTTCTTCTGTCAGCTGGCTGCCATCAAGTGAAGTTGTACTACTATTATTGTTTATAGACTATTGATATGGACTACAGACTATATATATTTTAATGCTTATGTGAACTTTGGTCATATCATCCTTCATTTTTCCCCTCCCCTACCTTTTACCAAGATTTATTATTATTATTATTATACATAGGTATTCATGGGGAGTGCGCTCAATTATCTGTTTTTAAAAGCATTACAGGTCCTCTTAAAATATGAGATCTGGGGTCAAAAGGACCTCACATCTCATATTTGGGCTAAAATGCAATAAAATATACAAATTGTCATTTGAAAAAATGACAAAAATAAATGGTCTCCTTAAGACCTATGGGCGGAAGTGACATTTTGACGCCGCCTCCGCCCTGCTATGCTATGGAGACGGGTGGGGGCCATCTTCCCCTCACTCGTATCCATGACAAGCCACGGACAGGACCCGATCGCCTCTCCGCCGCTGCCGACGGCTCCGGTAAGCGGCGGAAGGTGCGGGAGAGTGGCGGAAGGGGGAGCGGTCTCCCGCCACCGATAACAGTGATTCCGCCGCAGAGACCACCATTATCGTTTACAGGACCGGCGCCTGAAGAGATGGATACCTCGGTTGTGGCAGCAGCTGCTTCCGTTACCGAGATATCCCTCTTCAAAAAGAGAACGTATATAGTCGTGCGCAGGTCCTTAAGTGGTTAATAATATTTTTATACATATATGATGTTTTTTTATTCAGTTTTATTACTTTACCCCCTGGTCTATTTTAATTTTTGCACACAAAATCTGCATTCATTTCTAGAAATTGCCTTAACCCCACCCCCATAAAATGGTGGCAGTTAAAAAAATATAATTACGTTCCACAATATTCGCACAGCTATTATCAAACACATCAAGAAAATAAAATTGCGCTAGTCAATGCATTAATATCTAATCAGATAGTGACCACATTAACATTGATGAATAATGTGCAAATAACAAGACTAATCAATAGATTACATAGATAACAGTGCAGCGCTGCATATCTATAAATCTTATATAAACAAATAATTAAATATTCCATAATGTACCTGGCAGGCCCCCCCCCCCCCAAATATATCAAGACAATATTTTCACAAAAATTATACACAAATTATTAGTGGACACAAACATAACAGAGAACCTTTGTGAATTAGCCATGTTTCAATAGTTTTTTTTTACATTTTATGAAAGAAAACATTTTTCAATTATTTTATTTTAACATTTTTATAAATTGTTTCTAACAATATTTAATTATAATTTTTTTATAGTTTGTTATTTTTTACAGGACAGGGAAGCCTGTAGCTGCAGAGGGGGGTCACAGTGACAGAGGGCACAAGGGGGGATCATAAGCAAGCAGAACAGGGAGGGGGATTGCTGTCAAGGAATCAATTATAGGAACCATGCCCTGTGTCTGTGTCTCTACCCGCAGCATCTGAACGCCAGCAGGGGGGAGGATAAACTGGCTTGCAGCTGCTGCAGAGAACCGCAAAGGGCATCCTTCTTTAACCAGTTAAGCCCCGGACCAATATGCAGCCTAAAGACCCAAGGTGTTTTTACAGTTCGGGGACTGCGTCGCTTTAACAGACAATTGCGCGGTCGTGCGACGTGGCTCCCAAACAAAATTGGCGTCCTTTTTTCCCCACAAATAGAGCTTTCTTTTGGTGGTATTTGATCACATCTGCGGTTTTTAGTTTTTGCGCTATAAACAAAAATAGAGCGACAATTTTGAAAAAAATGCAATATTTTTTACTTTTTGCTGTAATAAATATCCCCCAAAAACATATATAAAAACATTTTTTTTCCTCAGTTTAGGCCGATACGTATTCTTCTACCTATTTTTAGTAAAAAAAAATCGCAATAAGCGTTTATCGATTGGTTTGCGCAAAATTTATAGCGTTTACAAAATAGGGGATAGTTTTATTGCATTTTTATAAAAAAAAATTTTTTTACTACTAATGGCGGCGATCAGCAATTTTTTTCGTGACTGCGACATTATGGCGGACACTTCGGACAATTTTGACACATTTTTGGGACCATTGTCATTTTCACAGCAAAAAATGCATTTAAATTGCATTCTTTATTGTGAAAATGACAGTTGCAGTTTGGGAGTTAACCACAGGTGGCGCTGTAGGAGTTAGGGTGCACCTAGTGTGTGTTTACAACTGTAGGAGGGTGTGGCTGTAGGAATGACATCATCGATTGTGTCTCCCTATAAAGGGGATGACACGATCGATGCGCCGCCATAGTGAAGCACGGGGAAGCCGTGTTTACATACGGCTCTCCCCGTTCTTCAGCTCCGGGGAGCGATCACGACGGAGCGGCTATAAACAAATAGCCGCGCCGTGGTCCCGGATCGCTCCCCGAGCGGACCCGACCTCCGCATGTAGCGGGGGGGGGGGTCCCGATCGGACCCCCCACCCGCTAATAGGCAAGGACGTACGTGTACGCCCATGTGCCTGTACGTGCCATATTGTGGACGTATATGTACATGCGGAGGTCGGGAACTGGTTAATTGCCCCTCCGGACCAATTTCCCCTGCTGTTCGGGCCCCCCTGTGTGACTGGGCCCCTACAAGAGGACTGGTGGTCCCCCCCTATCAGCGGCCCTGCATACAGGCACAGAATTGTGAGGGAAAAACATACATTACATTACAAGGAATTTCAATGCAAACACATTATTATATTCTATTTTTGGTAAGATATAAAACATTTTCCTTGAGTAAATACCAAACATGTTAAAGCCTAAAATTGTGCCATTAAGATGCAAAAAAGCAAACAAATAGATACCTAAACCTATCCATATATAGGGCATATATATATAGTAATACCGATTGAGCATTTCATTTGCTGAAGACAAAACTGAAGGGAAAAGGCCCCAAGAAGAACAAACAGGAACTGAAGACAGTTGCAGTAGAGGCCTGGCAGAGCGTCACCAGGGATGAAACCCGGCGTCTGGTGACGTCATCGCGTTCCACACTTCAGGCTGTAATTGAGTGCAAAGAATTTGCAACCAAGTATTAAAAAGTGAAAGTTTGATTTATGATTGTTATTCTCTCCCATTACTTTTGGTCCCTTAAAAAGTGGGAGGCACATCTACAAACTGTTGTAATTCCTACACCGTTCACCTGATTTGGATGTAAATTCCCTCAAATTAAAGCTGAAAGTCTGCAGCTAAAGCACATCTTGTTCGTTTCATTTCAAATCCATTGTGGTGGTGTATAGAGCCAAAACGATTAGAATTGTGTAGATGTCCTGATTGTATAATCTGAATAAACCAAGAGTCCTTTGGTAAAATCAATTGGCCAGAAGTGAAGATCTAGTGATCCTCTCGCCCAATCACTGACACACTTTTGACCAAGAGATTCAAAGCCTGCCCACCACGGCAAGGTAGACTCTTCTAGGGCAGGAACTACACTAACTACACTAAGCTACCCTGCTGGATGCTAGTCATCCTTTTTCTAATGTTGGGTGTATGTTTGTAGTAGGCCTCATCCTATAATCTGTGTGTGCGATCTACTCTCTCCTAATTTGGTTGTGTGTGTGTGTACATCTATCTAAAGCATGGAGCGGTCAGTTTATGTACATCTGGACGTCCTCTGTTCGTGTAGGTCAGTGCATGCCAGTCATTGTATGTGTGTCAGTAAATAAATGTTAGTCCTGTTTTTACCTGGGCACTTAGCCAAACTCATCTGCAATTCTGAGTAAATCTTTCCTTCTGTCAAAAAATCTTGGTCCTCCCGGTTTGAGGATGAAGGAATCACATGCTCTGTCCATCTGTGCATACATCTTCAGCCTAAAGATCTCCTCCTTCCTTTCAGGTGGAAATGGTTTTGAAATCTCCGGGTTGTTCTTTGGTTTAATGCCTTCACGTCCCCTATTGTTTATGTCCCCTTCTCCCCTTCCCCCAGGTTGTCTTTGGGGAAATAGATACTGTTCCCTCCTGATCCCCCCTATCATACTGTTCCCTCCTGGTCCCCCCTATCATACTGTTCCCTCCTGATCCCCCCTATCATACTGTTCCCTCCTGGTCCCCCCTATCATACTGTTCCCTCCTGATCCCCCTATCATACTGTTCCCTCCTGATCCCCCTATCATACTGTTCCCTACTGATCCCCCCTATCATACTGTTCCCTCCTGGTCCCCCCTATCATACTGTTCCCTCCTGATCCCCCTATCATACTGTTCCCTACTGATCCCCCCTATCATACTGTTCCCTCCTGGTCCCCCCTATCATACATTTCCCTCCTGGTCCCCCCTATCATACTGTTCCCTCCTGATCCCCCTATCATACTGTTCCCTCCTGGTCCCCCCTATCATACTGTTCCCTCCTGGTCCCCCCTATCACTGTTGCCTCCTGGTCCCCCCTATCACTGTTCCCTCCTGGTCCCCCCTATCACTGTTCCCTCCTGGTCCCCCCTATCACTGTTCCCTCCTAGTCCCCCCTAATACTGTTCCCTCCTGGTCCCCCCTAATACTATTCCCTCCTGGTCCCCCCTATCACTGTTCCCTCCTGGTCCCCCTATCACTGTTCCCTCCTGGTCCCCCCTAATACTGTTCCCTCCTGGTCCCCCCTATCACTGTTCCCTCCTGGTCCCCCTATCACTGTTGCCTCCTGGTCCCCCCTAATACTGTTCCCTCCTGGTCCCCCTATCACTGTTCCCTCCTGGTCCCCCTAAACCTGTTCCCTCCTGGTCCCCCTAAACCTGTTCCCTCCTGGTCCCCCTATCACTGTTGCCTCCTGATCCCCCTTATCGCTGTTCCCTCCTGGTCCCCCCTTATCACTGTTCCCTCCTGGTCCCCCCTTATCGCTGTTCCCTCCTGGTCCCCCCTTATCGCTGTTCCCTCCTGGTCCCCCCTAATACTGTTCCCTCCTGGTCCCCCTATCACTGTTCCCTCCTGGTCCCCCTAAACCTGTTCCCTCCTGGTCCCCCTAAACCTGTTCCCTCCTGGTCCCCCCTTATCGCTGGTCCCCCCTTATCGCTGTTCCCTCCTGGTCCCCCTTATCGCTGTTCTCTCCTGGTCCCCCCTATCACTGTTGCCTCCTGGTCCCCCCTTATCGCTGGTCCCTCCCTATCACTGTTCCCTCCTGGTCCCCCCTAATACTGTTCCCTCCTGGTCCCCCCTTATCGCTGTTCCCTCCTGGTCCCCCCTATCGCTGTTCCCCCCTTATCGCTGTTCCCTCCTTGTCCCCCCTTATCGCTGTTCCCTCCTGGTCCCCCCTTATCACTGTTCCCCCCTGGTCCCCCCTATCGCTGTTCCCCCCTTATCACTGTTCCCTCCTGGTCCCCCCCAATACTGTTCCCTCCTGGTCCCCCCTATCACTGTTCCCTCCTGGTCCCCCCTTATCGCTGTTCCCTCCTGTTCCCCCCTTATCGCTGTTCCCTCCTGGTCCCCCCTTATCGCTGTTCCCTCCTGGTCCCCCTAATACTGTTCTCTCCTGGTCCCCCTATTACTGTTCCCTCCTGGTCCCCCCTATCGCTGTTCCCTCCTGGTCCCCCCTTATCGCTGTTCCCTCCTGGTCCCCCTAATACTGTTCCCTCCTGGTCCCCCTATTACTGTTCCCTCCTGGTCCCCCCTATCACTGTTGCCTCCTGGTCCCCCCTAATACCGTTCCCTCCTGGTCCCCCCTTATCGCTGTTCCCTCCTGGTCCCCCCTTATCGCTGTTCCCTCCTGGTCCCCCCTTATCGCTGTTCCCTCCTGGTCCCCCCTTATCGCTGTTCCCTCCTGGTCCCCCCTTATCGCTGTTCCCTCCTGGTCCCCCCTATAACTGTTCCCTCCTGGTCCCCCCTTATCGCTGTTCCCTCCTGGTCCCCCCTTATCGCTGTTCCCTCCTGGTCCCCCCTATCATACTGTTCCCTCCTGGTCCCCCCTATCATACTGTTCCCTCCTGGTCCCCCCTATCATACTGTTCCCTCCTGATCCCCCTATCATACTGTTCCCTCCTGGTCCCCCCTATCATACTGTTCCCTCCTGATCCCCCCTATCACTGTTCCCTCCTGGTCCCCCCTTATCGCTGTTCCCTCCTGGTCCCCCCTATCATACTGTTCCCTCCTGATCCCCCCTATCATACTGTTCCCTCCTGATCCCCCCTATCATACTGTTCCCTCCTGGTCCCCCCTATCATACATTTCCCTCCTGGTCCCCCCTATCATACTGTTCCCTCCTGATCCCCCTATCATACTGTTCCCTCCTGGTCCCCCCTATCATACTGTTCCCTCCTGATCCCCCCTATCATACTGTTCCCTCCTGGTCCCCCCTATCATACTGTTCCCTCCTGGTCCCCCCTATCATACTGTTCCCTCCTGGTCCCCCCTATCATACTGTTCCCTCCTGGTCCCCCCTTATCGCTGTTCCCTCCTGGTCCCCCCTATCATACTGTTCCCTCCTGGTCCCCCCTATCACTGTTGCCTCCTGGTCCCCCCTATCACGGTTGCCTCCTGGTCCCCCCTAATACTGTTCCCTCCTGGTCCCCCCTATCATACTGTTCCCTCCTGATCCCCCCTATCATACTGTTCCCTCCTGATCCCCCCTATCATACTGTTCCCTCCTGATCCCCCTATCATACTGTTCCCTCCTGGTCCCCCCTATCATACTGTTCCCTCCTGATCCCCCTATCATACTGTTCCCTCCTGGTCCCCCCTATCATACTGTTCCCTCCTGATCCCCCCTATCATACTGTTCCCTCCTGATCCCCCCTATCATACTGTTCCCTCCTGATCCCCCCCTATCATACTGTTCCCTCCTGATCCCCCCTATCATACTGTTCCCTCCTGGTCCCCCCTATCATACTGTTCCCTCCTGATCCCCCTATCATACTGTTCCCTCCTGATCCCCCCTATCACTGTTGCCTCCTGGTCCCCCCTATCACTGTTCCCTCCTGGTCCCCCCTATCACTGTTCCCTCCTGGTCCCCCCTATCACTGTTCCCTCCTAGTCCCCCCTAATACTGTTCCCTCCTGGTCCCCCCTAATACTATTCCCTCCTGGTCCCCCCTATCACTGTTCCCTCCTGGTCCCCCTATCACTGTTCCCTCCTGGTCCCCCCTAATACTGTTCCCTCCTGGTCCCCCCTATCACTGTTCCCTCCTGGTCCCCCTATCACAGTTCCCTCCTGGTCCCCCTATCACTGTTGCCTCCTGATCCCCCTTATCGCTGTTCCCTCCTGGTCCCCCCTTATCGCTGTTCCCTCCTGGTCCCCCCTTATCGCTGTTCCCTCCTGGTCCCCCCTTATCGCTGTTCCCTCCTGGTCCCCCCTAATACTGTTCCCTCCTGGTCCCCCCTAATACTGTTCCCTCCTGGTCCCCCTATCACTGTTCCCTCCTGGTCCCCCTAAACCTGTTCCCTCCTGGTCCCCCTAAACCTGTTCCCTCCTGGTCCCCCCTTATCGCTGGTCCCCCCTTATCGCTGTTCCCTCCTGGTCCCCCTTATCGCTGTTCCCTCCTGGTCCCCCCTATCACTGTTGCCTCCTGGTCCCCCCTTATCGCTGGTCCCCCCCTATCACTGTTCCCTCCTGGTCCCCCCTAATACTGTTCCCTCCTGGTCCCCCCTTATCGCTGTTCCCTCCTGGTCCCCCCTATCGCTGTTCCCCCCTTATCGCTGTTCCCTCCTTGTCCCCCCTTATCGCTGTTCCCTCCTGGTCCCCCCTTATCACTGTTCCCCCCTGGTCCCCCCTATCGCTGTTCCCCCCTTATCACTGTTCCCTCCTGGTCCCCCCCAATACTGTTCCCTCCTGGTCCCCCCTATCACTGTTCCCTCCTGGTCCCCCCTTATCGCTGTTCCCTCCTGTTCCCCCCTTATCGCTGTTCCCTCCTGGTCCCCCCTTATCACTGTTCCCTCCTGGTCCCCCTAATACTGTTCTCTCCTGGTCCCCCTATTACTGTTCCCTCCTGGTCCCCCCTATCGCTGTTCCCTCCTGGTCCCCCTAATACTGTTCCCTCCTGGTCCCCCTATTACTGTTCCCTCCTGGTCCCCCCTATCACTGTTCCCTCCTGGTCCCCCCTAATACCGTTCCCTCCTGGTCCCCCCTTATCGCTGTTCCCTCCTGGTCCCCCCTTATCGCTGTTCCCTCCTGGTCCCCCCTTATCGCTGTTCCCTCCTGGTCCCCCCTTATCGCTGTTCCCTCCTGGTCCCCCCTTATCGCTGTTCCCTCCTGGTCCCCCCTTATCGCTGTTCCCTCCTGGTCCCCCCTATAACTGTTCCCTCCTGGTCCCCCCTTATCGCTGTTCCCTCCTGGTCCCCCCTTATCGCTGTTCCCTCCTGGTCCCCCTTATCACTGTTCCCTCCTGGTCCCCCCTATAACTGTTCCCTCCTGGTCCCCCCTTATCGCTGTTCCCCCCTATCACTGTTCCCTCCTGGTCCCCCCTTATCGCTGTTCCCTCCTCGTCCCCCCTTATCGCTGTTCCCTCCTGGTCCCCCCTTATCGCTGTTCCCTCCTCGTCCCCCTAATACTGTTCCCTCCTGGTCCCCCCTTATCGCTGTTCCCTCCTGGTCCCCCCTTATCGCTGTTCCCTCCTGGTCCCCCCTTATCGCTGTTCCCTCCTGTTCCCCCTTATCGCTGTTCCCTCCTGGTCCCCCCTTATCGCTGTTCCCTCCTGGTCCCCCTAATACTGTTCCCTCCTGGTCCCCCCTTATCGCTGTTCCCTCCTGGTCCCCCCTAATACTGTTCCCTCCTGGTCCCCCTTATCGCTGTTCCCTCCTGGTCCCCCCTTATCACTGTTCCCTCCTGGTCCCCCCTTATCGCTGTTCCCTCCTGGTCCCCCTTATCACTGTTCCCTCCTGGTCCCCCCTTATCGCTGTTCCCTCCTGGTCCCCCCTTATCACTGTTCCCTCCTGATCCCCCCTTATCGCTGTTCCCTCCTGGTCCCCCCTTATCACTGTTCCCTCCTGGTCCCCCCTTATCACTGTTCCCTCCTGGTCCCCCCTTATCAC
Source organism: Rana temporaria (assembly GCF_905171775.1). Classification (NCBI taxonomy): domain Eukaryota; kingdom Metazoa; phylum Chordata; class Amphibia; order Anura; family Ranidae; genus Rana; species Rana temporaria. The sequence goes on along the minus strand of NC_053492.1, from coordinate 464,875,836 downwards.
TGTTCCCTCCTGGTCCCCCCTAATACTGTTCCCTCCTGTTCCCCCTTATCACTGTTCCCTCCTGGTCCCCCTTATCACTGTTCCCTCCTGGTCCCCCCTATAACTGTTCCCTCCTGGTTCCCCCTTATCGCTGTTCCCCCCTTATCGCTGTTCCCTCCTCGTCCCCCCTTATCGCTGTTCCCTCCTGGTCTCCCCTATCACTGTTCCCTCCTCGTCCCCCTAATACTGTTCCCTCCTGGTCCCCCCTTATCGCTGTTCCCTCCTGGTCCCCCCTTATCGCTGTTCCCTCCTGGTCCCCCCTTATCGCTGTTCCCTCCTGGTCCCCCCTTATCGCTGTTCCCTCCTGGTCCCCCCTTATCGCTGTTCCCTCCTGGTCCCCCCTTATCGCTGTTCCCTCCTGGTCCCCCCTTATCGCTGTTCCCTCCTGGTCCCCCCTATCGCTGTTCCCCCCTTATCGCTGTTCCCTCCTTGTCCCCCCTTATCGCTGTTCCCTCCTGGTCCCCCCTTATCACTGTTCCCCCCTGGTCCCCCCTATCGCTGTTCCCCCCTTATCACTGTTCCCTCCTGGTCCCCCCCAATACTGTTCCCTCCTGGTCCCCCCTAATACTGTTCCCTCCTGGTCCCCCTTATCGCTGTTCCCTCCTGGTCCCCCCTTATCACTGTTCCCTCCTGGTCCCCCCTTATCACTGTTCCCTCCTGGTCCCCCCTTATCACTGTTCCCTCCTGGTCCCCCCCTATCACTGTTCCCTCCTGGTCCCCCTTATCGCTGTTCCCTCCTGGTCCCCCCTTATCACTGTTCCCTCCTGGTCCCCCCTTATCACTGTTCCCTCCTGGTCCCCCCTTATCGCTGTTCCCTCCTGGTCCCCCTTATCACTGTTCCCTCCTGGTCCCCCCTATAACTGTTCCCTCCTGGTTCCCCCTTATCGCTGTTCCCCCCTATCACTGTTCCCTCCTGGTCCCCCCTTATCGCTGTTCCCTCCTGGTCCCCCCTTATCGCTGTTCCCTCCTGGTCCCCCCTTATCGCTGTTCCCTCCTGGTCCCCCCTTATCGCTGTTCCCTCCTGTTCCCCCTTATCGCTGTTCCCTCCTGGTCCTCCCTTATCGCTGTTCCCTCCTGGTCCCCCCTTATCGCTGTTCCCTCCTGGTCCCCCTAATACTGTTCCCTCCTGGTCCCCCCTTATCGCTGTTCCCTCCTGGTCCCCCCTAATACTGTTCCCTCCTGTTCCCCCCTTATCACTGTTCCCTCCTGGTCCCCCCTTATCACTGTTCCCTCCTGGTCCCCCCTTATCGCTGTTCCCTCCTGGTCCCCCCTTATCACTGTTCCCTCCTGGTCCCCCCTTATCACTGTTCCCTCCTGGTCCCCCCTTATCACTGTTCCCTCCTGGTCCCCCCTTATCACTGTTCCCTCCTGGTCCCCCCTTATCACTGTTCCCTCCTGGTCCCCCCTAATACTGTTCCCTCCTGTTCCCCCTTATCACTGTTCCCTCCTGGTCCCCCCTATCACTGTTCCCTCCTGGTCCCCCCTTATCGCTGTTCCCTCCTGGTCCCCCTTATCGCTGTTCCCTCCTGGTCCCCCCTATCACTGTTCCCTCCTGGTCCCCCCTTATCGCTGTTCCCTCCTGGTCCCCCCTTATCGCTGTTCCCTCCTGGTCCCCCCTATCGCTGTTCGCTCCTGGTCCCCCCTTATCACTGTTCCCTCCTGGTCCCCCCTATCACTGTTCCCTCCTGGTCCCCCCCTATCACTGTTCCCTCCTGGTCCCCCCTATCACTGTTCCCCCCTGGTCCCCCCTTATCGCTGTTCCCTCCTGGTCCCCCCTTATCGCTGTTCCCTCCTGGTCCCCCTTATCGCTGTTCCCTCCTGGTCCCCCCTATCACTGTTCCCTCCTGGTCCCCCCTTATCGCTGTTCCCTCCTGGTCCCCCCTTATCGCTGTTCCCTCCTGGTCCCCCCTATCGCTGTTCGCTCCTGGTCCCCCCTATCGCTGTTCCCTCCTGGTCCCCCCTATCACTGTTCCCTCCTGGTCCCCCCTTATCGCTGTTCCCTCCTGGTCCCCCCCTATCACTGTTCCCTCCTGGTCCCCCTTATCACTGTTCCCTCCTGGTCCCCCCTATCGCTGTTCCCTCCTGGTCCCCCCTTATCACTGTTCCCTCCTGGTCCCCCCTATCGCTGTTCCCTCCTGGTCCCCCCTTATCACTGTTCCCTCCTGGTCCCCCCTATCACTGTTCCCCCCTGGTCCCCCCTTATCACTGTTCCCTCCTGGTCCCCCCTTATCACTGTTCCCTCCTGGTCCCCCCTTATCACTGTTCCCTCCTGGTCCCCCCTTATCACTGTTCCCTCCTGGTCCCCCCTTATCACTGTTCCCTCCTGGTCCCCCCTTATCACTGTTCCCTCCTGGTCCCCCCTTATCACTGTTGCCTCCTGGCCCCCCCTTATCGCTGTTCCCTCCTGGTCCCCCCTTATCGCTGTTCCCTCCTGGTCCCCCCTTATCACTGTTCCCTCCTGGTCCCCCCTTATCGCTGTTCCCTCCTGGTCCCCCCTTATCGCTGTTCCCTCCTGGTCCCCCCTTATCGCTGTTCCCTCCTTGTCCCCCCTTATCGCTTGTCCCCCCTTATCGCTGTTCCCTCCTGGTCCCCCCCTTATCGCTGTTCCCTCCTGGTCCCCCTAATACTGTTCCCTCCTGGTCCCCCCTTATCGCTGTTTCCTCCTTGTCCCCCCTTATCGCTTGTCCCCCCTTATCGCTGTTCCCTCCTGGTCCCCCCTTATCGCTGTTCCCTCCTGGTCCCCCTATCACTGTTCCCTCCTGGTCCCCCCTTATCGCTGTTCCCTCCTGGTCCCCCCTATCACTGTTCCCTCGTGGTCCCCCCTTATCGCTTGTCCCCCCCTATCACTGTTCCCTCCTGGTCCCCCCTTATCACTGTTCCCTCCTGGTCCCCCCTTATCACTGTTCCCTCCTGGTCCCCCCCTATCACTGTTCCCTCCTGGTCCCCCCTTATCACTGTTCCCTCCTGGTCCCCCCTATCGCTGTTCCCTCCTGGTCCCCCCTTATCACTGTTCCCTCCTGGTCCCCCCTTATCACTGTTCCCTCCTGGTCCCCCCTTATCACTGTTGCCTCCTGGTCCCCCTTATCGCTGTTCCCTCCTGGTCCCCCCTTATCGCTGTTCCCTCCTGGTCCCCCCTTATCGCTGTTCCCTCCTGGTCCCCCTTATCACTGTTCCCTCCTGGTCCCCCCTTATCGCTGTTCCCTCCTGGTCCCCCCTCATCGCTGTTCCCTCCTGGTCCCCCCTTATCACTGTTCCCTCCTGGTCCCCCCTTATCGCTGTTCCCTCCTGGTCCCCCCTAATACTGTTCCCTCCTGGTCCCCCCTTATCGCTGTTCCCTCCTGGTCCCCCCTATCGCTGTTCCCTCCTGGTCCCCCCTTATCGCTGTTCCCTCCTGGTCCCCCCTTATCGCTGTTCCCTCCTGGTCCCCCCTTATCACTGTTCCCTCCTGGTCCCCCCTATCGCTGTTCCCTCCTGGTCCCCCCTTATCACTGTTCCCTCCTGGTCCCCCCTATCGCTGTTCCCTCCTGGTCCCCCCTTATCACTGTTCCCTCCTGGTCCCCCCTATCACTGTTCCCTCCTGGTCCCCCCTTATCACTGTTCCCTCCTGGTCCCCCTTATCACTGTTCCCTCCTGGTCCCCCCTTATCACTGTTCCCTCCTGGTCCCCCCTTATCGCTTGTCCCCCCTTATCGCTGTTCCCTCCTGGTCCCCCCCTTATCGCTGTTCCCTCCTGGTCCCCCCTATCACTGTTCCCTCCTGGTCCCCCCTTATCACTGTTCCCTCCTGGTCCCCCTTATCACTGTTCCCTCCTGGTCCCCCCTTATCACTGTTCCCTCCTGGTCCCCCCTTATCCTGTCCTCTGGTCCCCCCTTATCGCTGTTCCCTCCTGGTCCCCCCCTTATCGCTGTTCCCTCCTGGTCCCCCCTATCACTGTTCCCTCCTGGTCCCCCCTTATCACTGTTCCCTCCTGGTCCCCCCTTATCGCTTGTCCCCCCTTATCGCTGTTCCCTCCTGGTCCCCCCCTATCACTGTTCCCTCCTGGTCCCCCCTTATCACTGTTCCCTCCTGGTCCCCCCTTATCACTGTTCCCTCCTGGTCCCCCCTTATCACTGTTGCCTCCTGGTCCCCCCTTATCGCTGTTCCCTCCTGGTCCCCCCTTATCGCTGTTCCCTCCTGGTCCCCCTTATCACTGTTCCCTCCTGGTCCCCCCTATCGCTGTTCCCTCCTGGTCCCCCCTATCACTGTTCCCTCCTGGTCCCCCTAATACTGTTCCCTCCTGGTCCCCCCTTATCACTGTTCCCTCCTGGTCCCCCCTTATCGCTTGTCCCCCCTTATCGCTGTTCCCTCCTGGTCCCCCCTATCACTGTTCCCTCCTGGTCCCCCCTTATCACTGTTCCCTCCTGGTCCCCCCTTATCACTGTTCCCTCCTGGTCCCCCCTTATCACTGTTGCCTCCTGGCCCCCCTTATCGCTGTTCCCTCCTGGTCCCCCCTTATCGCTGTTCCCTCCTGGTCCCCCTTATCACTGTTCCCCCCTGGTCCCCCCTATCGCTGTTCCCTCCTGGTCCCCCCTATCACTGTTCCCTCCTGGTCCCCCTAATACTGTTCCCTCCTGGTCCCCCCTTATCACTGTTCCCTCCTGGTCCCCCCTAATACTGTTCCCTCCTGGTCCCCCCTTATCGCTGTTCCCTCCTGGTCCCCCTAATACTGTTCCCTCCTGGTCCCCCCTTATCGCTGTTCCCTCCTGGTCCCCCTTATCGCTGTTCCCTCCTGGTCCCCCCTTATCACTGTTCCCTCCTGGTCCCCCCTTATCACTGTTGCCTCCTGGCCCCCCCTTATCGCTGTTCCCTCCTGGTCCCCCCTAATACTGTTCCCTCCTGGTCCCCCCTTATCGCTGTTCCCTCCTGGTCCCCCCTTATCGCTGTTCCCTCCTGGTCCCCCTTATCGCTGTTCCCTCCTGGTCCCCCCTTATCGCTGTTCCCTCCTTGTCCCCCCTTATCGCTGTTCCCTCCTGGTCCCCCCTAATACTGTTCCCTCCTGGTCCCCCCTTATCGCTGTTCCCTCCTGGTCCCCCCTTATCGCTGTTCCCTCCTGGTCCCCCCTTATCGTTGTTCCCTCCTGGTCCCCCTTATCACTGTTCCCTCCTGGTCCCCCCTTATCGCTGTTCCCTCCTGGTCCCCCCTCATCGCTGTTCCCTCCTGGTCCCCCTTATCGCTGTTCCCTCCTGGTCCCCCCTTATCACTGTTCCCTCCTTATCGCTGTTCCCTCCTGGTCCCCCCTATAACTGTTCCCTCCTGGTCCCCCCTTATCGCTGTTCCCTCCTGGTCCCCCCTTATCGCTGTTCCCTCCTGGTCCCCCCTATCGCTGTTCCCTCCTGGTCCCCCCTATCGCTGTTCCCTCCTGGTCCCCCCTTATCGCTGTTCCCTCCTGGTCCCCCCTTATCGTGTTCCCTCCTGGTCCCCCTTATCACTGTTCCCTCCTGGTCCCCCCTTATCGCTGTTCCCTCCTGGTCCCCCCTTATCGCTGTTCCCTCCTGGTCCCCCTTATCGCTGTTCCCTCCTGGTCCCCCCTTATCGCTGTTCCCTCCTGGTCCCCCTAATACTGTTCCCTCCTGGTCCCCCCTTATCGCTGTTCCCTCCTGGTCCCCCCTTATCACTGTTCCCTCCTGGTCCCCCCTTATCGCTGTTCCCTCCTGGTCCCCCCTAATACTGTTCCCTCCTGGTCCCCCCTTATCGCTGTTCCCTCCTGGTCCCCCCTATCGCTGTTCCCTCCTGGTCCCCCCTTATCGCTGTTCCCTCCTGGTCCCCCCTTATCGCTGTTCCCTCCTAATCCCCCCTTATCGCTGTTCCCTCCTGGTCCCCCCCTATCACTGTTCCCTCCTGGTCCCCCCTTATCGCTGTTCCCTCCTGGTCCCCCCTTATCGCTGTTCCCTCCTGGTCCCCCCTTATCGCTGTTCCCTCCTGGTCCCCCTAATACTGTTCCCTCCTGGTCCCCCTTATCGCTGTTCCCTCCTGGTCCCCCCTTATCGTTGTTCCCTCCTGGTCCCCCCTTATCACTGTTCCCTCCTGGTCCCCCCTCATCGCTGTTCCCTCCTGGTCCTCCCTTATCGCTGTTCCCTCCTGGTCCCCCCTTATCGCTGTTCCCTCCTGGTCCCCCTAATACTGTTCCCTCCTGGTCCCCCTTAATACTGTTCCCTCCTGGTCCCCCCCTATCACTGTTCCCTCCTGGTCCCCCCTTATCGCTGTTCCCTCCTGGTCCCCCTTATCGCTGTTCCCTCCTGGTCCCCTCTAATACTGTTCCCTCCTGGTCCCCCCTTATCGCTGTTCCCTCCTGGTCCCCCTTATCGCTTGTCACCCCTTATCGCTGTTCCCTCCTGGTCCCCCCTTATCGCTGTTCCCTCCTGGTCCCCCCTTATCACTGTTCCCTCCTGGTCCCCCTTATCGCTTGTCACCCCTTATCGCTGTTCCCTCCTGGTCCCCCCCTTATCGCTGTTCCCTCCTGGTCCCCCCTTATCACTGTTCCCTCCTGGTCCCCCCTTATCGCTGTTCCCTCCTGGTCCCCCCTTATCACTGTTCCCTCCTGGTCCCCCTTATCACTGTTCCCTCCTGGTCCCCCCTTATCGCTGTTCCCTCCTGGTCCCCCCTTATCGCTGTTCCCTCCTGGTCCCCCGCTTATCGCTGTTCCCTCCTGGTCCCCCTAATACTGTTCCCTCCTGGCCCCCCCTTATCACTGTTCCCCCCTGGTCCCCCTAATACTGTTCCCTCCTGGTCCCCCTAATACTGTTCCCTCCTGGCCCCCCCTTATCACTGTTCCCTCCTGGTCCCCCCTATCACTGTTCCCTCCTGGTCCCCCCTTATCGCTGTTCTCTCCTGGTCCCCGCTTATCGCTGTTCCCTCCTGGTCCCCCCTCATCGCTGTTCCCTCCTGGTCCCCCCTTATCGCTGTTCTCTCCTGGTCCCCGCTTATCGCTGTTCCCTCCTGGTCCCCCCTTATCGCTGTTCCCTCCTGGTCCCCCCTTATCGCTGTTCCCTCCTGGTCCCCCTAATACTGTTCCCTCCTGGTCCCCCCTTATCGCTGTTCCCTCCTGGTCCCCCTTATCACTGTTCCCTCCTGGTCCCCCCTATCACTGTTCCCTCCTGGTCCCCCCTTATCGCTGTACCCTCCTGGTCCCCCTTATCACTGTTCCCCCCTGGTCCCCCCTATCGCTGTTCCCTCCTGGTCCCCCCTATCACTGTTCCCTCCTGGTCCCCCTAATACTGTTCCCTCCTGGTCCCCCCTTATCACTGTTCCCTCCTGGTCCCCCCTTATCGCTGTTCCCTCCTGGTCCCCCTTATCGCTGTTCCCTCCTGGTCCCCCTTATCGCTGTTCCCTCCTGGTCCCCCCTTATCACTGTTCCCTCCTGGTCCCCCCTTATCACTGTTGCCTCCTGGCCCCCCCTTATCGCTGTTCCCTCCTGGTCCCCCCTTATCGCTGTTCCCTCCTGGTCCCCCCTTATCGCTGTTCCCTCCTGGTCCCCCTTATCGCTGTTCCCTCCTGGTCCCCCCTTATCGCTGTTCCCTCCTTGTCCCCCCTTATCGCTTGTCCCCCCTTATCGCTGTTCCCTCCTGGTCCCCCCTTATCGCTGTTCCCTCCTGGTCCCCCCTTATCGTTGTTCCCTCCTGGTCCCCCTTATCACTGTTCCCTCCTGGTCCCCCCTTATCGCTGTTCCCTCCTGGTCCCCCCTCATCGCTGTTCCCTCCTGGTCCCCCCTCATCGCTGTTCCCTCCTGGTCCCCCCTTATCACTGTTCCCTCCTGGTCCCCCCTTATCGCTGTTCCCTCCTGGTCCCCCCTAATACTGTTCCCTCCTGGTCCACCTAATACTGTTCCCTCCTGGTCCCCCCTTATCGCTTGTCCCCCCTTATTGCTGTTCCCTCCTGGTCCCCCCTTATCACTGTTCCCTCCTGGCCCCCCCTTATCGCTGTTCCCTCCTGGTCCCCCCTTATCACTGTTCCCTCCTGGTCCCCCCTTATCACTGTTCCCTCCTGGTCCCCCCTTATCGCTGTTCCCTCCTGGTCCCCCCTTATCACTGTTCCCTCCTGGTCCCCCCTTATCGCTGTTCCCTCCTGGCCCCCCCTTATTGCTGTTCCCTCCTGGTCCCCCCTTATCACTGTTCCCTCCTGGTCCCCCCTTATCGCTGTTCCCTCCTGGTCCCCCTAATACTGTTCCCTCCTGGTCCCCCTTATCACTGTTCCCTCCTGGTCCCCCTTATCACTGTTCCCTCCTGGTCCCCCCTTATCGCTTGTCCCCCCTTATCGCTGTTCCCCCCTGGTCCCCCTAATACTGTTCCCTCCTGGTCCCCCCTTATCGCTGTTCCCTCCTGGTCCCCCCTTAACTCCTGGTCCCCCCTATCACTGTTCCCTCCTGGTCCCCCCTTATCGCTGTTCCCTCCTGGTCCCCCCTTATCGCTGTTCCCTCCTGGTCCCCCCTTATCGCTGTTCCCTCCTGGTCCCCCTTATCGCTGTTCCCTCCTGGTCCCCCCTTATCGCTGTTCCCTCCTGGTCCCCCTTATCGCTGTTCCCTCCTGGTCCCCCCTTATCACTGTTCCCTCCTGGTCCCCCTTATCGCTGTTCCCTCCTGGTCCCCCCTTATCACTGTTCCCTCCTTATCGCTGTTCCCTCCTGGGCCCCCCTTATCGCTGTTCCCTCCTGGTCCCCCCTATCACTGTTCCCTCCTGGTCCCCCCTTATCGCTGTTCCCTCCTGGTCCCCCCTTATCACTGTTCCCTCCTGGTCCCCCCTTATCACTGTTCCCTCCTTATCGCTGTTCCCTCCTGGGCCCCCCTTATCGCTGTTCCCTCCTGGTCCCCCCTTATCGCTGTTCCCTCCTGGTCCCCCCCTATCACTGTTCCCTCCTTGTCCCCCCTATCGCTGTTCCCTCCTGGTCCCCCCTTATCGCTGTTCCCTCCTGGTCCCCCCTTATCGCTGTTCCCTCCTGGTCCCCCCTTATCGCTGTTCCCTCCTGGTCCCCCTAATACTGTTCCCTCCTGGTCCCCCCTTATCACTGTTCCCTCCTGGTCCCCCCTTATCACTGTTCCCTCCTGGTCCCCCCTAATACTGTTCCCTCCTTGTCCCCCCTTATCGCTTGTCCCCCCTTATCGCTGTTCCCTCCTGGTCCCCCCTTATCACTGTTCCCTCCTGGTCCCCCCTTATCACTGTTCCCTCCTGGTCCCCCCTTATCGCTGTTCCCTCCTGGTCCCCCTAATACTGTTCCCTCCTGGTCCCCCTTAATACTGTTCCCTCCTGGTCCCCCCCTATCACTGTTCCCTCCTGGTCCCCCCTTATCGCTGTTCCCTCCTGGTCCCCCCTTATCGCTGTTCCCTCCTGGTCCCCCCTTATCGCTGTTCCCTCCTGGTCCCCCCTTATCGCTGTTCCCTCCTGGTCCCCCTAATACTGTTCCCTCCTGGTCCCCCCTTATCGCTGTTCCCTCCTGGTCCCCCCTATCACTGTTCCCTCCTGGTCCCCCCTTATCGCTGGTCCCGCCCTTATCGCTGTTCCCTCCTGGTCCCCCCTATCACTGTTCCCTCCTGGTCCCCCCTTATCGCTGTTCCCCCCTGGCCCCCCTATCACTGTTCCCTCCTGGTCCCCCCCTTATCGCTGTTCCCTCCTGGTCCCCCCTTATCACTGTTCCCTCCTGGTCCCCCCTTATCGCTGTTCCCTCCTGGTCCCCCCTTATCGCTGTTCCCTCCTGGTCCCCCTAATACTGTTCCCTCCTGGTCCCCCCTTATCGCTGTTCCCTCCTGGTCCCCCCTTATCACTGTTCCCTCCTGGTCCCCCCTAATACTGTTCCCTCCTGGTCCCCCCCTTATCGCTGTTCCCTCCTGGTCCCCCCCTTATCGCTGTTCCCTCCCTTATCGCTGTTCCCTCCTGGTCCCCCCCTTATCGCTGTTCCCTCCTGGTCCCCCTTATCACTGTTCCCCCCTGGTCCCCCCTTATCGCTGTTCCCTCCTGGTCCCCCCTATCGCTGTTCCCTCCTGGTCCCCCCTATCACTGTTCCCTCCTGGTCCCCCTAATACTGTTCCCTCCTGGTCCCCCCTTATCGCTGTTCCCTCCTGGTCCCCCCTAATACTGTTCCCTCCTTGTCCCCCCTTATCGCTTGTCCCCCCTTATCGCTGTTCCCTCCTGGTCCCCCTAATACTGTTCCCTCCTGGTCCCCCCTTATCGCTGTTCCCTCCTGGTCCCCCTAATACTGTTCCCTCCTGGTCCCCCTTAATACTGTTCCCTCCTGGTCCCCCTTATCGCTGTTCCCTCCTGGTCCCCCCTTATCACTGTTCCCTCCTGGTCCCCCCTTATCACTGTTCCCTCCTGGTCCCCCCTATCACTGTTCCCTCCTGGTCCCCTCTAATACTGTTCCCTCCTGGTCCCCCTTTATCGCTGTTCCCTCCTGGTCCCCCTAATACTGTTCCCTCCTGGTCCCCCCTTATCACTGTTCCCTCCTGGTCCCCCTTATCACTGTTCCCTCCTGGTCCCCCCTTATCGCTTGTCCCCCCTTATCGCTGTTCCCTCCTGGTCCCCCCTTATCACTGTTCCCTCCTGGTCCCCCTAATACTGTTCCCTCCTGGTCCCCCCCTTATCACTGTTCCCTCCTGGTCCCCCCTTATCACTCTTCCCTCCTGGTCCCCCCTTATCGCTGTTCCCCCCTGGTCCCCCTAATACTGTTCCCTCCTGGTCCCCCCTTATCGCTGTTCCCTCCTGGTCCCCCCTTATCACTGTTCCCTCCTGGTCCCCCCTTATCGCTGTTCCCTCCTGGCCCCCCCTTATCGCTGTTCCCTCCTGGTCCCCCCTTATCGCTGTTCCCTCCTGGTCCCCCTTATCGCTGTTCCCTCCTGGTCCCCCCTTATCGCTGTTCCCTCCTGGTCCCCCCTTATCGCTTGTCCCCCCTTATCACTGTTCCCTCCTGGTCCCCCCTAATACTGTTCCCTCCTGGTCCCCCCTATCACTGTTCCCTCCTGGTCCCCCCTTATCACTGTTCCCTCCTGGTCCTCCCTAATACTGTTCCCTCCTGGTCCCCCCTTATCGCTGTTCCCTCCTGGTCCCCCCTTATCGCTGTTCCCTCCTGGTCCCCCCTAATACTGTTCCCTCCTGATCCCCCTATCACTGTTCCCTCCTGGTCCCCCTTATCGCTGTTCCCTCCTGGTCCCCCTTATCGCTGTTCCCTCCTGGCCCCCCTATCACTGTTCCCTCCTGGTCCCCCTTATCGCTTGTCACCCCTTATCGCTGTTCCCTCCTGGTCCCCCTTATCGCTGTTCCCTCCTGGTCCCCCCTATCACTGTTCCCTCCTGGTCCCCCCTTATCACTGTTCCCTCCTGGTCCCCCTAATACTGTTCCCTCCTGGTCCCCCTAATACTGTTCCCTCCTGGTCCCCCCTATCACTGTTCCCTCCTGGTCCCCCTTATCGCTGTTCCCTCCTGGTCCCCCCTTATCGCTGTTCCCTCCTGGCCCCCCTATCACTGTTCCCTCCTGGTCCCCCCTTATCACTGTTCCCTCCTGGTCCCCCTAATACTGTTCCCTCCTGGTCCTCCCCTATCACTGTTCCCTCCTGGTCCCCCTAATACTGTTCCCTCCTGGTCCCCCCTATCACTGTTCCCTCCTGGTCCCCCCTATCACTGTTCCCTCCTGGTCCCCCCTATCACTGTTCCCTCCTGGTCCCCCCTATCACTGTTCCCTCCTGGTCCCCCTTATCACTGTTCCCTCCTGGTCCCCCCTTATCGCTGTTCCCTCCTGGTCCCCCCTTATCGCTTGTCCCCCCTTATCGCTGTTCCCTCCTGGTCCCCCCTTATCGCTGTTCCCTCCTGGTCCCCCTTATCGCTGTTCCCTCCTGGTCCCCCCTTATCGCTGTTCCCTCCTGGTCCCCCCTTATCGCTTGTCCCCCCTTATCGCTGTTCCCTCCTGGTCCCCCCTTATCGCTGTTCCCTCCTGGTCCCCCCTTATCGCTGTTCCCTCCTGGTCCCCCCTTATCGCTGTTCCCTCCTGGTCCCCCCTTATCGCTGTTCCCTCCTGGTCCCCCCTTATCGCTGTTCCCTCCTGGTCCCCCCTTATCGCTGTTCCCTCCTGGTCCCCCCTTATCGCTGTTCCCTCCTGGTCCCCCCTTATCGCTGTTCCCTCCTGGTCCCCCCTTATCGCTGTTCCCTCCTGGTCCCCCCTTATCGCTGTTCCCTCCTGGTCCCCCCTTATCGCTGTTCCCTCCTGGTCCCCCCTTATCACTGTTCCCCCCTTATCACTGTTCCCTCCTGGTCCTCCCTAATACTGTTCCCTCCTGGTCTCCCCTAATACTGTTCCCTCCTGGTCCCCCCTTATCACTGTTCCCTCCTGGTCCCCCCTTATCGCTGTTCCCTCCTGGTCCTCCCTAATACTGTTCCCTCCTGATCCCCCTATCACTGTTCCCTCCTGGTCCTCCCTAATACTGTTCCCTCCTGATCCCCCTATCACTGTTCCCTCCTGGTCCCCCTTATCGCTGTTCCCTCCTGGTCCCCCTTATCGCTGTTCCCTCCTGGTCCCCCTTATCGCTGTTCCCTCCTGGTCCCCCCTTATCGCTGTTCCCTCCTGGTCCCCCCTAATACTGTTCCCTCCTGGTCCCCCCTATCACTGTTCCCTCCTGGTCCCCCCTTATCACTGTTCCCTCCTGGTCCCCCTAATACTGTTCCCTCCTGGTCCCCCCTATCACTGTTCCCTCCTGGTCCCCCCTATCACTGTTCCCTCCTGGTCCCCCCTTATCACTGTTCCCTCCTGGTCCCCCCTATCACTGTTCCCTCCTGGTCCCCCCTATCACTGTTCCCTCCTGGTCCCCCTTATCGCTGTTCCCTCCTGGTCCTCCCTAATACTGTTCCCTCCTGGTCCTCCCTAATACTGTTCCCTCCTGGTCCCCCCTATCACTGTTCCCTCCTGGTCCCCCCTTATCGCTGTTCCCTCCTGGTCCCCCCTAATACTGTTCCCTCCTGGTCCCCCCTATCACTGTTCCCTCCTGGTCCCCCCTATCACTGTTGCCTCCGGCGCATTACCTAGCGGAAGCGCTGGCCCTAAGCGTACGGCGCAGCTGAAGACAAATTGGAGCTTATGGCAAACTGATACAAAACGTGTGATAAATTTCAGTCTGTAGTGGGAGGCCTGGCTGGAACTGTGAGGGAATGGGGACTGAGTCCTTGAGGGAAGTAGGCTGAGTCTGCGTGGTTGTGGAAGGAGTCTGCAGGGAAGCAGGGATGAGTCTGCAGGGAAGCAGGGATGAGTCTGCAGGGATGAGTCTGCAGGGAAGCAGGGATGAGTCTGCCAGAGTGCAGGGGAAAGTCTGTCTGAAAGATAGGATGAGTCTGCCAGAGAGAAGAGATAAGGGAAGTGTCCCCCCAGACACCTCCCTAGAAGATTTATCTCTTCTCTCTGGCAGACTCATCCAATCTTCCTGGCAGACTTTCCCCGGCAAGAGATAAGGGAAGTGTCCCCCCAGACATTTCCCTAAAAGACTTCTCTCTTCCCTCTGGCAGACTTATCCTATCATCCCTGCTTCCCTGCAGAATCCTTCCACAACCCAGCAATCTGTATTCCTGACCCTCTTGTAGACTCGGCCTAGTTCCCTTAAAGACTCGGTCTCCATTCCCTTACAGGTCCAGCCTGGCCTCCCACATTTTTGTGACACGTTTTGTGTACGGTTTTCATAAGCTAAAACTTGTATCGTCTTCAGTTTAGATTCTTCTTTTATCTGGTGTTTTTGGTCTTCAGTTTCTGTATGGCTTTCCATTCATCGCTGATAAATGAAAAGCCCAGGAACAATGCCTGTTCCCTCTCACCAAAACAATTATAGTTCAGACCCCCATACAGATCGATTGTCGTCTTCGTCATTTCTTCTACGAGGTTCTAAAAAAGGAAAAAGGGAGAACAATGAGAATCCATGAATAAATAGAAGAAATCCCTCTATGACCTCATAGGGCCATTTCCCCACCTCTATGGGCCATCCAAGTCCATATGATTGTGAGATGTCATATACCGGTCACCACTGTGCATAAGCAAGGATATGGCTCTTCACTATTAAAGTTGTGCAAACTCACTTCTCAGGCCGGGTACACACGAGCAAACATGTACGATGAAACCGGTCCGTCGGACCGTTTTCACCGTACATGCCTGCCAGAGGGCTTCTGTACGATGGTTGTACTAACCATCGTACAGAAGTCCGCGCGTAAACATTACGCGGGGCGTGTCCGCGTCGTCGCCGCGGCGATGTGAGCGGGCCTGCCATTTAAAGGCTTCCACGCATGCGTCGAAGTCATTCGACGCATGCGAGGGACGGCGGGCGCTCGGACATGTACGGTAGGTCTGTACTGACGACCGTACATGTCCGAGCGGGCAGGATTCCAGCGGACGGTTTTAAAACACGTCCAGGAATATTTGTCTGCTGGGAAAAGGCCCGGCGGACAAATGTTTGCTGGAATCCTGCCCGCTCGCGCCTACACACGACCGAACATGTATGCTGAAACTGGCCCGCGGACCAGTTTCAGCATACATGTTTGGTCGTGTGTACGGGGCCTTAAAGGTTAATACTTGTCCCCTTATTTCTCTTTTCCCACGAGTCTTCAGATTGAGAGTCGGGGTGAGATCTCTCCTGAGGTCTGCCAGTGCACAACATATTAATTAACAGAGCCCTGTAACTAAGTAAAAAGCATGTATGGAGCTCTGTTATATGATGCTGTCATACACACTCAGGAGTTGGGAGACAACGCTGTCAGAGCTTGACTCCACCCCCCCCCCCGGCTCACAAACTGATGAGTCAGATTCAAGTAAATTGAATGTGGGAAATAAAAATGGTGCACAATTCTAATAGATGGAATATTCAACCTGCTTTCATGAATCTGGTCCTGACGGCTTGTCTTTAAGCACAATGATACATCTCACAAATGTAATTTCTTCCTCTATGAACTCCCCCAAAGTGTCATGATGGGCCCCAGCCATGTGTAAAGAGACTGGCCAGATGGGACCCATGCACAATGCTTAAATTGTTACTTACCTTCCGACATGCAGAAAATGGGGCGGGCGTCTCCCCTGCCTCCAGCTGTTCCCAATTTATTCCTCTGAAAAGTCGGTGCTTCCGTATATTAGCAATATATGCCTTGCGTTTTTTCTGGTCTTTGCATAGGAGCTATAGGGGGGGGGGGGGGGGGGAGAAAACAGACACATAAAGATGACATTAATTGTATGAAAATGCTAAGAAGGCTATTTATAAATACCTGCGGCTTCAAACAAAACGCAAACCGCATTTCTAAAGCACACAGACTCATTGGCTGAGCCTATATTTCTATTTAGCTTGTCCCGCTGGGACTAACTTACCTTGTTCAGAAAGTCCACTAAGACACATTCGGCACCGACGGGGTAATATGGTGATTCACAGGATATGGAACCTCGAGGATTGTTTTTGTCGAATGGATAAGTCCCAAAGGCTGCCTCAAATAATGTGACCCCCAACGCGAAATAGTCCACATCTTTGTCAAATGGCTGTTTATTAAATATCTGCAGGAAAATCAGAGAGAGAGAAGGATCAGGACATGTCTGGCTGGAAAACAACAACAACAACATTTACAACAAGCCTCCACACAAATGTTTTCATCTTTAACTGCCAGCCGTCGTTATATGGTGGCTGTTTGACGTTAAATACCGTTGTTATGGCAGCAGATAGCACACAGTATGTTTCTAAACGGCCGGTGGTCCGCTTTCAGATATGGTCTCTGCAACGGATTCGCCACAAGATCACTTTTATCGGCGGCAGGAGAGGTGCCACCCCTGCCGCTCCTTGGTGTTCTCCGATGCTTATCGGAGCCATCAGTAGCAACGGAGACGATCGGGTCCTTTGCCCTGTGAGACATGGAGTCAAGTGAGGGAAAGATAGCCCCCAATCGACTCCATAACATTGGATGACGGAAGCAACGTCAAACATCACTTCCGCCCATGGGTCTTAGGCCCCTTTCACACTGGGGTGTTATTCGAGCGAAGCCTCATCTGCAATCCCAATGTGAAAGCCTTTTTATTCTTTAGGGTGTCTGAAAAAAATATATAATGTTTGGGGGCTCTAAGTAATTTTCGAGCAAAACAAAAATGATTTTAACTTGTAAACAACGGATCTCAAAAAGAGGCTTGGCCCTTAAGTGGTTAATACATTTGACTTAATTTACTCCTTTGTGTAGTGGTCACAAAGTAGCCATTACATTTTGTCCAGACTCACCCCCTATGCACACAGAGCTATAAGTGTCTGCCGGGGCACAATAACAAAGAAGGAAAATTAGAAGAAGTGATTTTTATCCTGACAGACCCCCAGGACTGGACAGCTGCTGAGCCAAACTAAAGGTTTAGGGCCGGATTCAGATAGGTTAGCGGATCTTTAGATCCGCGTAACCTATCTGATTTACGTTAAGTAAAGTACGCAAGTTTTTGAGGCAAGTGCTTTATTCAGAAAGCACTTGCCTGTAAAGTTGCGGCGGCGTAGCGTAAATCCCCGGCCCGAATTCAAATTCGCCGGGTAGGGGGCGTATAATATTTAAATCAGGCGCGTCCCCGCGCCGAACGAACTGCGCATGCGCAGTCCGCAAAATTTCCCAGCGTGCATTGCTCCAAATGACGTCGCAAGGACGTCATTGGTTTCGATGTT
Source organism: Rana temporaria (assembly GCF_905171775.1). Classification (NCBI taxonomy): domain Eukaryota; kingdom Metazoa; phylum Chordata; class Amphibia; order Anura; family Ranidae; genus Rana; species Rana temporaria. The sequence continues at coordinate 464,859,145 of NC_053492.1, read as the reverse complement.
AACGTAAATTACGTCCGGCCGTATTCGCGAACGACGTAAAAATTTC